>NC_057811.1:288894745-289194745 GCF_018294505.1 Triticum aestivum
TGAGATGCTTGTTGTCAAGAGACCCGAGATGCTTGTTGCCAAGCGACCCGAGATGCTTGTTGCCAAGAGACCTGAGATGCTTGTTGCCAAGAGACCTGAGATGCTTGTTGTCAAGAGACCTAAGATGCTTATTGCCAAGAGACCTGAGATGCTTGTTGCCAAGAGACCTGAGATGCTTGTTGTCATGAGACCTGAGATGCTTGTTGTCAAGAGACCTGAGATGAGGCTTGTGGAGCATGCTTGTTGCATCCTTCTGATTATTTGTGTGGAGTATGATTATAATCCATATTTGAGTATGTTTGCAAAGGCTTGTGTGGAGTGGATTTTTTACTCCATTTGTATGATCATTTTTACTCCATATGTTTGCATCGGCTTGTGTGGAGTGAATTCTCTTATTTTCTTAGGAGGAAAAGGCTAGGAGAGGAAAGGAGTGGAATAGAAGAGGACAGGATTAATTTAGATTTAATTAACAGAAAAGGTTTAATTTAGTTTAATTAATAGGAAAGGTTTAATTTAAGTTGAATTAACTAAACAGGTTTAATTTAAGTCTAATTAACTAAAAGGGTTTAATTTAGATTTAATTAACATAGAAGATTTTAATTTCCAGATAAGAGAAGAGAAGAGAGGATAGATAAGAAGAGAGAAAGGAGAGAGAAGAGAGCAAGAAGATACTCGTACAGAAATTGGTACTGGCATTGCTACTGGAAATCAGCTTGCTTGCTGCTCCTAATTAACTGAAAAAATTCAGTTTAATACCTCTAAAACAAAGTACTCCTGCTGAAGTGCTATACTACTGCTATCCTCTCTAATTAACAGAAAAGCTTTCAATTTTTAATTAACTGAAAACTTGCTAAAACCTGAAGAAATTGTAAGCAATCAAGAATTTGAACAAGTATAGTATGAAATACTCCTATCTACTCCTAGCATTTCCTAGCAAGAAATTTCAGCAAGCAAGAAATTTCAGCAAGTACAATTTCAGACCATCGCATGGACCGCCGGCTATGGGGCATTACTATGGGATACTTATGGCAGCAAGCAGTTCTCTGAAAAATCTCTCTGACCATCTACTTAGTTGCTCTAACACATGTTAAATTCAGTTAAATACTGGCAGCAAGCAGTACTCCAAGTAAAGCACCAACAAATTTGGGAATGCACAAAATTTACTGAACAGGCTATAGTTTTTGAATCAGAAATGCTAGCATTTCCTGTAGTTCTTGTGACACCCAAAAGTTTATTTGGATTTTTCAAAAAAATTATTTGGCTTGAGGGAGGTGATTTAAATTTTTCTTCAAAAGAACCCTCCCTTTCAAAATATTATTTTTTTTCATGGCAAGAGTTTTTTTTATTTGGATTCACCCAAGACTTGCTTTTGGTCTTGGAGGTTCTTACTTTTTATTTTGGACCCAAACCAAAATGCTTTTCACTTGAGAAAAAAATGTCTTTTGAAAATTTCTTTGAAAATACTCTATAGCTTTTGGAATAATCCTTTACCACTTTCAACAATTCTCTCTTGCCATGGCCTTAGTGCAAATCCACTCTCCTAAACCTTCCCTCATCTTTGGATCATGATTTGCATCAAATCCAGCAAGTTGAACCTCCCCATATGTTTGTTTTTCATTTAAATCTTATCAAAACAATTTCTGTCTTCTATTCTAGCCCTTGGAGGTTTACAAAGGAGCTACTCTTTCTGCTTTGATCTTTGCCCCCAAACCAATTCCCCTCCCTAGTCCTTTGAACCCTCAACCAAGATCCATGAAGATCCACTGGTCTTCAGTTCAAATTTTTCAAACTACACTTGCTGCAAGTATGGACCAGATTTGCCAAATTTGATGAAATTCATTCAAATCCTTCTCCAAAAATTCTGAGTAAAATCAGGCAGCCTCTGGGAGCTTTGAGTCGTCACCTCACCAAGTCCCAGCCCCAGGAAAAATTTTCTTCATGCCAAATCATTCTGTCAAACACCTACAGAGCATTGTCAATGTCAAGTTCAGAGATTCAGAGAACAGTTCAGTAATCTACTGTCGTTTTCTTCAGAACTTGTTGTCGATCTCGACAGTGCCCCGATGTTGCCTTGCTCCACGTCCCCTCCCCCTTGTCCCTGCACCGCACGAGCGCCTGGAGCCTTGCGGACGTCGGCGACGAGCTGGAGGAGGTGCGCCGCCCCGTGACCGACGCCAGCGGCGGCTTTGCGGCCGTCAGAAGGGAGGCGCAGCGCAGACGGCGCCGCCCAGCGCCGCCCAAGCCACCGGAGGTCGCCGCGTGGTCTTCCCTTCCCCCATGCGCGCTGCCACCCTCGTCGTGAACCGCTGGGCGCGGAGCGCGCTCTCTGCCGCCGCCGTGCCCGTGCGGCCACCCCACCGTGGACCGACGCCATTACGCCAAGACTAGCCGGGATTTGCGGGGGAACGACACCAGTAACTTCCACTGATGCTGCCTGACCACCTAAACCTCCTGCCAATCCACTACATCGCCGTAATTGCTCGCCGGAGATTCTCCGTTCACGGCCACCCCCTCGATCCGCCTATATATAGAGGCCCCGAGCTTCAACTCGAACCCACACCACCTCTGCACTCCACCTAGACCCTGCCTAGCCATTGGAAGAGCCCCGAGGAGGTCTCCTTCCTTAACTCCGGCCGCCGCGACCCGCCACGGGATCCAGCTCGATTCGTTCCCGTGCGTGCGCCTCTGCCTCCCATTTCTTGCCAGTAGCCCTCTAGTGCATCCCTCCTTCTGACCCGCGCTTCAATTCGGAGTTTGCAGCACCCACCAGAGTTCTCCACCTTCACCCGAGCCGCCGTCCGCCAGAGAAAGTGTCGCCGTCGACGTGGTGCTCTCCGACGCTCGAGTCCACCACCCACCGACGCGGAAGGACACGCTGAAGCTCTTGGTACACTCCGATCTCCCTGTCTCGCCGTGGTTCGACGCCGGCGACCACCGCAGTCTTCGGGCGCCGGCGAACTTTTAAACCTAACATGTGGGACCCCCATGTCAGCCTCTCTTCTTTCTCTCCCTCGAACCGTTTTCTGTTGGCGCCTTCGGGCAAAATACGTTTTCCCTTTTGAGCTGGCGCGTTTCTTTCCGAAGCGTTTTCTGTTTTCTCAGTTTGGCCCCTGGAACTTTTCTGTTTCATTACAGATGAGTCCCTAGACAGAAACCTTTATAACTTTTAAATAAAAAGTGATTTTTGAGTGATTCTTTTTCTGACAGTCTTAAAATTTTGTCTAGTTTTTATGGGATTTATTTGAAAAAAAATTGGAGAAGTTTTTATGCATGCATTGGTTTTCACGTTAGTGCCCATTTTCGTTATGCCGTAGGTTCCGGAAGAGGTGACGGAGCCGCGAACTTCGCCGAGCTAGACTCCGACTTCTCCGAACCAGGCAAGCATGTTTGAACCTTTGGTATGATGGGTGTTTTGCATGTTTGCGTGAAGGGTTGTGCGTGGCATGTGGATATCGATGAGTATCTCGTTGCTTGTGAGGCAACTACCCGTGTGTTCCAAAGTTGCGATGATCTCTGGTGAGAGATGGCCTAATCATGTGGTGACATGAAGGGCAGCAAGGTGGTACTGTTGTAGCATACCAGCCTTGCGTCATCCGACAAATTCCGACGTTGACGTGGACGGAGCCACGTTATCGTTCTTTTCCCTTCCGTGCTACCACATGTTTCTTTTGCCGAGATGCGGTTTAGTAAGTTGGTAACCTCTTTCCGTGTACACACCAAACAGAGGGGCCGGGATGATGGTTCCATGGCCCTAGATTAAAGCCAGTCATCCGGTCAGGGGGCATGGGTGTTTCCGGTTGGGACCGAGAGGGGGCACCCCTTAGAGCACGCGTATAGAAATTTGATCCCATGCTACGCGAGGTTGTAGCCTCCCCGTCTCAAGGTTTTCTTGAACGTTGCCAAGGGTGATTCCTGGCTTCGGATTGTTGAATGGGTGTGTACTGGTTAGATGTGTTTCTTCCAAAACACCGTAAACGGAACTAGTCCCCGTGACTACTGAAATCCGTTGGCTGTGGTTAAAGTACAAACTCTGCAGAGTCAAATCCTTCCGAGTCATCATATCCATGGTCCCGTAAAGTGTTCAGCGTATCCATGTCTATGTCATAACCTCGCGGTATATCCTTCTGTTCGGTAAGTGAGCATGAGTAGTGAACTTAGCTGAACGTTATTCCTGTGGATGGACTAACCCGTTGTTTTACCTCATGTCTGATTATTCTCTTGATTTGATTCATAGGTTACTATGTTATGAATATAAGCCCTTTATGTGATGTCGCTCAGACGTCCGACTGCGGCATGTTTGTCTCTTACTTTCAATATAGGCCCTTTATGTGGTGTCGCCCCGACGCCCGACTGCGGCATTATTATTATTCTTGCAGTTTCCTCTTGAGGAGTCATTCAGACCCTCGTTTGGCACCGGTATTATTATTCTTGCAGTTTCCTCTCGAGGAGTCATTCAGACCCTCGTTTGGCACCGGTATTATTATTCTTGCAGTTTCCTCTCGAGGAGTCATTCAGACCCTCGTTTGGCACCCAGTATTTATTTTGAGATTTCGGGAGGATTACCGCCCGACTTCTCTGTTATTTTTCCCCATGCATTGTTACCCCTATGTCTGCACGCACTTGTTAATCTGTTCATATGCATCATGTTTACATTTGTTATATCATATGTCCGAACTGTCTTGCGAGTACTTTCATAGTACTCACCTGGCTTGTTGATTTGGCTAGATGTTGACGAAGGCGATCTCCTGGATGAAGAGTTTGATAGCGAGTCCGACGCCTAGAGGAATCCCAGTCAGTCCCGTGCAATCCTGGATATTGGTCACTTGTATCATACACGCTTCCGCCACCCGCAATAAGTCTCCTCGAGCCTCACTCCGACGCTCGAAGAGCTGTAGTTTTCAAGAGTCGTATCACCCACTTCGCAGTGATATTTCCACCATCATTGTTATCGTGAGTTAGTAGTTATGCCACCCTATCCGCCGTTATGTTTATAGGCGTTCTTGTAATAAATCGTTGAGCAGTCCCCGCTCAACCTTGTATTATTTTCAGTACTCCTGGTATTTTTCTTCTGTGACCAAGATATTGTCTACCAGTGAGAAGGAATTCTTCTTTACTGGTCCGTATAAGGGATTGGTCTCTCAATAAATATTTTATTGAAAACCGGTCGTGACAGTTCTGCATATCAAATTGATAGTTTTCGAATCCATGTTGTTGTACACATAAGAAGTACTCCTAGCATTTCCTATAGTACTCCAAATAAATTTGATATGTGAACAAACAGGTGCCTCTCCAAATAAATGGAAGCACAAATATAACTAGTGTCATGTGTTCTTCTTTGTAGTCAAAGTACTCTAGGTATAGTTGTGCAAGATGAAATCCTATCATTGGTTGTTACTCTGTGTTGACTGAAAGAAATGGCAAGCTACTACTGTACTGTAGAGGAGGCCCTCAAATCTCTAACTCTTTTTTTTACAATTCAGTAAGTCATCATGTGTCTGAAACTCTGTGTTGACTGAAAGAAATGGCAAGCTACTCCTAGGATATCAAATTTACACATTTAACGTATCAGCAAGGTTGACACATTTTGTGCATCCAGTTAACATATCAGCAAGGTTAACTACTCGACGGTCACAACTCAGAGCAGCAAGCAAGCACGAGAATTGAGTAGGACCGCAAGGGGAACGAAATCGAAATTGAAACGAGAGAGTGGTCGAGGAAGGCATGGAGGAGAAGGGACCTTCAGTTGTTGTTGTTGGTCCATGGCATCAGAGCATGTGTTGGTGAGTTATTGCTGCTGGGCGTCGTCCCTAATTTCACCCATGACCATGACTTTGGACATTGAGTTGTTGCTGCTCCATGGCTGGGCATCGTCCTCCTCTCCCTGCATCGATTGTGCGTGCGTGAGTCAGGTAATGGAAGGGAAGGGAGGAAGGGGCGGACCTAAGGGAAGGGAGAGAAGCTCCATGGACCTTCCTGTCACAACGCATGACGGCGGGCACGCAGGAGAGGGAGGAGGTCATCGATGTGCAGTAGCATCACCGACGCCGGCTTCTTGGTCTCGATGAGGTCGCCGCATAGACGCGCAGCCCCAGCCAGGGCGCCCGCAGCCGGATGAGGCATCCTTCCCGGGGGGCACTCCACTCCGTCGCCGTTCCGCTCTGTCCAGCACCGCTCCATCGCCCAGATCCAGCATCCGCGCACGCGGATCCGGTGTCGGCGCCCACAAGCTCTTCACCGGCGCATAGGAAATCACTCTTTTGACCTCAGGGTGGCAAAGGAAGGAGAGGAAGCACGTGGTGGGAAAGGAAGGAGAGGAAGCACGTGCTGGGCTGCAGGAGGAAGAACACGGTGGGGTTCAGGAGGAGGAACGTGATGGGTGCGGTGGCCGGCGACGATGCGGAGAGGCGATGAGGCCACTCCCCGGTGAGAGAGTGTAGGTGAGGGGGTGAGAGTGGGCAGCGAGTGGATGGGAGTGGGTAGGTGGGAGGGCATTTTCGGAAACTCAGGAAGTTTCGTAACGCAATCAGAGTTACACTACGATCGCTAAAACGTCATGTATTTTGGAACGGAGAGAGTAGCATGGAACAATAAAAAATTATAGATACGTTGGAGACATATCAAGCATCCCCAAGCTTAATTCCTGCTCGTCCTCGAGTAGGTAAATGATAAAAACAGAATTTTTGATGTGGAATGCTACCTAGCATATTTCTCAATGTAATTTTCTTTATTGTGGCATGAATGTTCAGATCCGAAAGATTCAAGACAAAAGTTTAATATTGACATGAAAATAATAATACTTCAAGCATACTAACCAAGCAATCATGTCTTCTCAAAATAACATGGCCAAAGAAAGTTATCCCTCCAAAATCATATAGTCTGGCTATGCTCTCATCACACAAAGTATTTAATCATGCACAACCCCGATGACAAGCCAAGCAATTGTTTCATACTTTTGATGTTCTCAAACTTTTTCAATCTTCACGCAATACACGAGCGTGAGCCATGGATATAGCACTATATGTGGAATAGAACGGTGGTTGTGGAGAAGACAAAAAAGGAGAAGATAATCTCACATCAACTAGGCGTATCAATGGGCTATGGAGATGCCCATCAATAGATATCAATGTGACTGAGTAGGGATTTCCATGCAACGGATGCACTAGAGCTATAAGTGTATGAAGGCTCAACAAAACAAACTAAGTGGGTGTGCATCCAACTTGCTTGCTCACGAAGACCTAGGGCAATTTGAGGAAGCCCATCATTGGAATATACAAGCCAAGTTCTATAATGAAAGATCCCACTAGTATATGAAAGTGACAACATAGGAGACTCTCTATCATGAAGATCATGGTGCTACTTTGAAGCACAAGTGTGGTAAAAGGATAGTAGCATTGCCCCTTCTCTCTTTTTCTCTCATTATTTTTTTGTTTCTTTTTCGTTTTTTGGGCCTTCTCTTTTTTGGCCTCTTATTATTATTATTTTTATTTTATTTTTCGTCCGGAGTCTCATCCCGACTTGTGGGGGAATCATAGTCTCCATCATCCTTTCCTCACTGGGACAATGCTCTAATAATGATGATCATCACACTTTTATTTACTTACAACTCAAGAATTACAACTCGATACTTAGAACAAAATATGACTCTATATGAATGCCTCCGGCGGTGTACCAGGATATGCAATGAATCAAGAGTGACATGTATGAAAGAATTATAAAGGTGGCTTTGCCACAAATACGATGTCAACTACATGATCATGCAAAGCAATATGACAATGATGAAACGTGTCATAACAAACGGAACGGTGGTAAGTTGCATGGCAATATATCTCGGAATGGCTATGGAAATGCCATAATAGGTAGGTATGGTGGTTGTTTTGAGGAAGGTATATGGTGGGTGTATGATACCGGCGAAAGGTGTGCGGTATTAGAGAGGCTAGCAATGGTGGAAGGGTGAAAGTGCGTACAATCCATGGACTCAACATTAGTCATAAAGAACTCACATACTTATTGCAAAAATATATTAGTTATCAAAAAGAAGTGTTACACGCATGCTCCTAGGGGGATAGATTGGTAGGAAAAGACCATCGCTCGTCCCCGACCACCACTCATAAGGAAGACAATCAAAAAATAAATCATGCTCCGACTTCATCACATAACGGTTCACCATACATGCATGCTACGGGAATCACAAACATTAACACAAGTATCTCTCAAATTCACAATTACTCCACTAGCATGACTCTAATATCACCATCTTCATATCTCAAAACAATCATAAGGAATCAAACTTCTCATAGTATTCAATGCACTTTATATGAAAGCTTTTATTATATCAATCTTGGATGCCCATCATATTAGGACTAAATTCATAACCAAAGAAAATTACCATGCTGTTCTAAAGACTCTCAAAATAATATAACTGAAGCATGAGAGTTCATCTATTTCTTCAAAATAAAACCACCGCCGTGCTCTAAAAAGATATAAGTGAAGCACTAGAGCAAATGACAAACTACTCCGAAAGATATAAGTGAAGATCAACGAGTAGTCGAATAATTATGCAACTATGTGAAGACTCTCTAACATTTAAGAATTTCAGATCTTGGTATTTTATTCAAACAGCAAGCAAAACAAAAGAAAATAAAATGACGCTCCAAGCAAAACACATATCATGTGGTGAATAAAAATATAGCTCCAAGTAAAGTTACCGCTGAACAAAGACGAAAGAGGGGATGCCATCCGGGACATCCCCAAGCTTAGGCTCTTGGTTGTACTTGAATATTACCTTGGGGTGCCTTGGTAATCCCCAAGCTTAGGCTCTTGCCACTCCTTATTCCATAGTCCATCGAATCTTTACCCAAAACTTGAAAACTTCACAACACAAAATTTAACAGAAAACTCGTAAGCTCCGTTAGTATAAGAAAATAAATCACCACTTAGGTACTGTTTTGAAATCATTATAAATTCATATTGGTGTAATATCTACTGTATTCCAACTTCTCTATGGTTCATACCCTCCGACATTACTCATAGATTCATCAAAATAAGCAAACAACACAATGAAAACAGAATCTGTCAAAAACAGAACACTCTGTAGTAATCTGTATCAAACGTATACTTCTGGAACTCCAAAAATTCTAAAATAAATTGGTGGACCTGAGGAATTTGTCTATTAATCATCTGAAAAACGAATCAACCTAAAAGCACTCTCCATTAAAAAATGGCAGCTAATCTCGTGAGCGCTAAAGTTTCTGTTTTTTTACAGCAAGATCATAAATACTTCACCCAAGTCTTCCCAAAGGTTCTACTTGGCATAAACACTAATTTAAAACAAGAAAACACATCTTAACAGAATCTAGATGAATTATTTATTACTAAACAGGACCAAAAAGCAAGAAACAAAAATAAAATTGGGTTGCCTCCCAACAAGCGCTAGCGTTTAACGCCCCTAGCTAGGCATGATGATTTCAATGATGCTCACATAAAAGATAAGAATTGAAACATAAAGAGAGCATCATGAAGAATATGACTAGCACATTTAAGTCTAACCCACTTCCCATGCATAGGGATTTTGTGAGCAAACAACTTATGAGAACAATAATCAACTAGCATAGGAAGGCAAAACAAGCATAACTTCAAAACTTTAAGCGCATAGAGAGGAAAACTTGATATTATTGCAATTGCTACAAGCATATGTTCCTCCCTCATAATAATTTTCAGTAGCATCATGAATGAATTCAACAATATAACTATCACATAAAGCATTTTTTTCATGAGCCACAATCATAGAATTTTTACTACTCTCCACATAAGCAAAATTCTTCTAATTCGGAATAGTGGGAGTATCATAAGAAACTCGAATACTATAAATTGTTTCCATATTAAAAGAGTAATGTTCAGAAAAAGGGTAATCATAATCATGACAAGTTTTATAAATATAATCATCACTACTTTTTATAGCATAAGTTTCATCACAATAATCATCATAAGTAGCAACTTTGTTCTCATCATAATCAATTGAAACCTCTTCCGAAATAGTGGATTCATCACTAAATAAAGTCATGATCTTTCCAAATCCACTTTCATAAATATTATAAGATTCAACACCCTCCAAAATAGTGGGATCATTACTTCCTAAAGTTGACACTCTTCCAAACCCAATTTCATCAATATAACCATCATAAATAGGAGGCATGCTATCATCATAATAAATTTGCTCATCAAAACTTGGGAGGCTAAAAATATCATCTTCATCAAACATAGCATCCCCAAGCTTGTGGCTTTGCATATCATTAGCATCATGGGTATTCAAAGAATTCACACTAACAACATTGCAATCATGCTCATCATTCACATATTTTATGCCAAGCATTCTATGTAATTCTTCTTCTATTACTTGAGCACAATTTTCCTTCCCATCGTTTTCACGAAAGACATTAAAAAGATGAAGCATATGAGGAACCCTTAATTCCATTTTTTTGTAGTTTTCATTTATAGACTAAACTAGTGATAAAACAAGAAACAAAAAGATTCGATTGCAAGATCTGAAGATATACCTTCAAGCACTAACCTCCCCGGCAACGGCGCCAGAAAAGAGCTTGATGTCTACTACGCAACCTTCTTCTTGTAGACGTTGTTGGGCCTCCAAGTGCAGAGGTTTGTAGGACAGTAGCAAATTTCCCTCAAGTGGATGACCTAAGGTTTATCAATCCGTGGGAGGCGTAGGATGAAGATGGTCTCTCTCAAACAACCCTGCAACCAAATAACAAAGAGTCTCTTGTGTCCCCAACACACCCAATACAATGGTAAATTGTATAGGTGCACTAGTTCGGCGAAGAGATGGTGATACAAGTGCAATATGGATGGTAGATATGGGTTTTTGTAATCTAAAAATACAAAAACAGCAAGGTAACTAATGGTAAAAGTGAGCGTAAACGGTATTGCAATGCGTTGAAACAAGGCCTAGGGTTCATACTTTCACTAGTGCAAGTTCTCTCAACAATAATAACATAATTGGATCATATAACTATCCCTCAACATGCAACAAAGAGTCACTCCAAAGTCACTAATAGCGGAGAACAAACGAAGAGATTATGGTAGGGTACGAAACCACCTCAAAGTTATTCTTTCTGATCGATCTATTCAAGAGTCCGTAGTAAAATAACACGAAGCTATTCTTTCCGTTCGATCTATCATAGAGTTCGTACTAGAATAACACCTTAAGACACAAATCAACCAAAACCCTAATGTCACCTAGATACTCCAATGTCACCTCAAGTATCCGTGGGTATGATTATACGATATGCATCACACAATCTCAGATTCATCTATTCAACCAACACAAAGAACTTCAAAGAGTGCCCCAAAGTTTCTACCGGAGAGTCAAGACGAAAACATGTGCCAACCCCTATGCAAAAGTTCACGAGGTCACGGAACCCGCAAGTTGATCACCAAAACATACATCAAGTAGATCACGTGATATCCCATTGTCACCATAGATAAGCACATGCAACACATACATCAAGTGTTCTCAAATCCTTAAAGACTCAATACGATAAGATAACTTCAAAGGGAAAACTCAATCCATTACAAGAGAGTAGAGGGGGAGAAACGTCATAACATCCAACTATAATAGAAAAGCTCGCGATACATCAAGATCGTACCACCTCAAGAACACGAGAGAGAGAGAGAGAGAGAGAGAGAGAGATCAAACACATAGCTACTGGTACATACCCTCAGCCCCGAGGGTGAACTACTCCCTCCTCGTCATGGAGAGTGCCAGGATGATGAAGATGGCCACCGGAGAGGGATCCCCCCCTCCGGCAGGGTGCCGGAACGGGTCTAGATTGGTTTTCGGTGGCTACAGAGGCTTGCGGCGGCAGAACTCCCGATCTAGGTTATGTTCTAGGGGTTTCTGTATATATAAGAGGTTTTCGCATTGGGAACAAGTCGGGGGGGTCTCCGGGCTGTCCACGAGGTACGGGCGCGCCTCCCACCCTCGTGGGCAGCCCGGGACTCTTCTGTCCCAACTCTTTTACTCCACGGCCTTCTTCTGGTCCAAAAATAAGCTCCGTCAAGTTTTAGGTCAATTGGACTTTGTTTGGTTTTCCTTTTCTGCGATACTCAAAATCAAGGGAAAAACAGAAACTTGCACTGGGCTCTAGGTTAATAGGTTAGTCCCAAAAATCTTATAAAATAGCATATAAATGCATATAAAACATCCAAGAAGGATAATATAATTGCATGGAACAATCAAAAGTTATAGATACGTTGGAGACGTATCACCCTCCCCCGTATATAAAGGAGTGGAGGAGGGGGGAGGGCCGGCCCTCTATGGCGCGCCCTGGAGGAGTCCTACTCCCACCGAGAGTAGGATTCCCCCCCCCCCCTTCCCTAGTTGGACTAGGAGAGAAGGAAGGGGGAGAGAGGGAGGAAGGAAAGGAGGGCGCCGCCCCCCTTCCTATTCCAATTTGGACTAGAGGGGGAGGGGGCGCGCGACCGGCCCTGGCTGCCCCTCTCTCTCTCCACTAAGGCCCATTAGGGCCCATATACTCCCCAGGGGGTTCCGGTAACCCCCCGGTACTCCGGTATATGCCCGAACTCACTCGGAACCATTGCGATGTCCAAACATAGGCTTCCAATATATCGATCTTTATGTATAGACCATTTCGAGACTCCTCATCATGCCCGTGATCACATCTGGGACTCCGAACAACCTTCGGTTCATCAAAACACATAACTCATAATACCGATCGTCACCGAACGTTAAGCGTGCGGACCCTACGGGTTCGAGAACTATGTAGACATGACCGAGACTCATCTCCGGTCAATGACCAATAGCGGAACTTGGATGCTCATATTGGTTCCTACATATTCTACGAAGATCTTTATCGGTCAAACCGCATAACAGCATACGTTGTTCCCTTTTTCATCGGTATGTTACTTGCCCGAGATTCGATCGTCGGTATCTTCATACCTAGTTCAATCTCGTCACCGGCAAGTCTCTTTACTCGTTCCGTAATGCAACATCCCGTAACTAACTCAGTAGTTACAATGCTTGCAAGGCTTATAGTGATGTGCATTACCGAGAGGGCCCAGAGATACCTCTCCGATACTCGGAGTGACAAATCCTAATCTCGATTTATGCCAACTCAACAAACACCATCAGAGACACCTGTAGAGCATCTTTATAGTCACCCAGTTACGTTGTGACGTTTGATAGCACACTAAGTGTTCCTCCGGTATTCGGGAGTTGCATAATCTCATAGTCATAGGAACATCTATAAGTTATGAAGAAAGCAATAGCAACAAACTAATCGATCACGTGCTAAGCTAACGAATGGGTCAAGTCAATCACATCATTCTCTAATGATGTGATCCCGTTTATCAAATGACAACTCTTTGTCCATGGCTAGGAAACTTAACCATCTTTGATTAACGAGCTAGTCAAGTAGAGGCATACTAGTGACAGTCTGTTTGTCTATGTATTCACACACGTACTAAGTTTCCGGTTAATACAATTCTAGCATGAATAATAAACATTTATCATGATATAAGGAAATATAAATAACAACTTTATTATTGCCTCTAGGGCATATTTCCTTCAGTCTCCCACTTGCTCTAGAGTCAATAATCTAGATTACATTGTAATGATTCTAACACCCATGGAGTCTTGGTGCTGATCATGTTTTGCTCATGAGAGAGGCTTAGTCAACGGGTCTGCAACATTCAGATCCGTATGTATCTTGTAAATCTCTATGTCTCCCTCCTTGACTTGATCGCGGATGGAATTGAAGCGTCTGTTGATGTGCTTGGTTCTCTTGTGAAATCTGGATTCCTTTGCCAAGGCAATTGCACCAGTATTGTCACAAAAGATTTTCATTGGACCCGATGCACTAGGTATGACACCTAGATCGGATATGAACTCCTCCATCCAGACTCCTTCGTTCGCTGCTTCCGAAGCAGCTATGTACTCCGCTTCACACGTAGATCCTGCCACGACGCTCTACTTGGAACTGCACCAACTAACAGCTCCACCATTCAATAAAAATATGTGTCCGGTTTGTGACTTAGAGTCATCCGGATCAGTGTCAAAGCTTGCATCGACGTACCCGTTTACGACGAGCTCTTCGTCACCTCCATAAACAAGAAACATATCATTAGTCCTTTTCAGGTATTTCAGGATGTTCTTGACCGCCGTCTAATGATCCACTCCTGGGTTACTTTGGTACCTCCCTGCTAAGCTAATAGCAAGACACACATCAGGTCTGGTACACAGCATTGCATACATGATAGAACCTACGGCTGAAGCATAGGAAATGACTTTCATTTTCTCTCTATCTTCTGCAGTGGTCGGGCATTGAGCCTGACTCAACTTCACACCTTGCAACACAGGCAAGAACCCTTTCTTTGCTTGATCCATTTTGAACTTCTTCAAAACTTTGTCAAGGTATGTGCTTTGTGAAAGTCCAATTAAGCGTCTTGATCTATCTCTATAGATCTTGATGCCCAATATATAAGCAGCTTCATCGAGGTTTTTCATTGAAAAATTCTTATTCAAGTATCCTTTTATGCTATTCAAAAATTCAGTATCATTTCCGATCAACAATATGTCATCCACATATAATATCAGAAATGCTACAGAGCTCCCACTCACTTTCTTGTAAATACAGGCTTCTCCAAAAGTCTGTATAAATCCATATGCTTTGATCACACTATCAAAGCGTATATTCCAACTCCGAGAGGCTTGCACCAGTCCATAAATGGATTGCTGGAGCTTGCACACTTTGTTAGCACCTTTTGGATCGACAAAACCTTCTGGTTACATCATATACAACTCTTCTTTAAGATATCCATTAAGGAATGCAGTTTTGACATCCATTTGCCAAATTTCATAATCATTAGATGCGGCAATTGCTAACATGATTCGGACGGACTTAAGCATCGCTACGGTTGAGAAGGTCTCATCGTAGTCAACTCCTTGAACTTGTCGAAAGCCTTTCGCAACAAGTCAAGCTTTGTAGACGGTAACATTACCATCAGCGTCAGTCTTCTTGTTGAAGATCCATTTATTCTATATGGCTTGCCGATCATCAGGCAAGTCAACCAAAGTCCATACTTTGTTGTCATACATGGATCCCATCTCAGATTTCATGGCCTCAAGCCATTTTGTGGAATCTGGGCTCATCATCGCTTCCTCATAGTTTGTAGGTTTGTCATGGTCAAGTAACATGACTTCCAGAACAGGATTACCGTACCGCTCTGGTGCGGATCTTACTCTGGTTGACCTACGAGGTTCGGTAGTAACTTGATCAGAAGTTTCATGATCATCATCATTAGCTTCCTCACTTACTGGTGTAGGAATCACTGGAACTGATTTCTGTGATGAACTACTTCCAATAAGGGAGCAGGTACTGTTACCTCATCAAGTTCTACTTTCCTCCCACTCACTTCTTTTGAGAGAAACTCCTTCTCTAGAGAGGATCCATTCTTAGCAACGAATATCTTGCCTTCGGATCTGTGATAGAAGGTGTACCCAACAGTCTCCTTTGGGTATCCTATGAAGACACATTTCTCCAATTTAGGTTCGAGGTTATCAGGTTGAAGCTTTTTCACATAAGCATCGCAGCCCCAAACTTTAAGAAATGACAAGTTGGGTTTCTTGCCAAACCACAGTTCATAAGGTGTCGTCTCAACGGATTTAGATGGTACCCTATTTAATGTGAATGCAGCTGTCTCTAAAGCATAACCCCAAAACGATAGCGGTAAATCAGTGAGAGACATCATAGATCGCACCATATCTAGTAAAGCACGATTACGACGTTCAGACACACTATGACGCTGTGGTGTTCCAGGTGGCGTGAGTTGCGAAACTATTCCGCATTGTTTCAAATGAAGACCAAACTCGTAACTCAAATATTCTCCTCCACGATCTGATCGTAGGAACTTTATTTTCTTGTTACGATGATTTTCCACTTCACTCTGAAATTCTTTGAATTTTTCAAATGTTTCAGACTTATGTTTCATCAAGTAGATATACTCATATCTACTCAAATCATCTATGAAGGTAAGAAAATAACGGTACCCGCCGCGAGCATCAACACTCATCAGACCGCATACATCAGTATGTATTATTTCCAATAAGTTCGTTGCTCGCTCCATTGTTCCGGAGAACGGAGTCTTAGTCATCTTGCCCATGAGGCGTGGTTCGCAAGCATCAAGTGATTCATAATCAAGTGGTTCCAAAAGCCCATCAGCATGGAGTTTCTTCATGCGCTTTACACCAATATGACCTAAATGGCAGTGCCACAAATAAGTTGCACTATCATTATTAAACTTATATCTTTTGGCTTCAATACTATGAACATGTGTATCACTACTATAAAGATTTAGTAAAAATAGACCACTTATCAAGGGTGCATGACCACAAAAGATATTATTCATATAAATAGAATAACCATTATTCTCTGATTTAAATGAATAATCGTCTCGCATCAAACAAGATCCAGATATAATGTTCATGCTTAACACTGGCACCAAATAACAATTATTTAGGTCTAAAACTAATCCCGAAGGTAGATGTAGAGGTAGCGTGCCGACGGCGATCACATCGACTTTGGAACCATTTCCCACGGGCATCGTCACCTCGTCCTTAGCCAATCTTCGCTTAATCTGTAGCCCCTATTTCGGGTTGCAAATATTAGCAACAGAACCAGTATCAAATACCCAGGCGCTACTGTGAGCATTAGTAATGTACACATCAATAACATGTATATCAAATATACCTTTTATTTTGCCATCCTTCTTCTCCGCCAAATACTTGGGGCAGTTCCGCTTCCAGTGACGAGTTCCTTTGTAGTAGAAGCACTCAGTCTCAGGCTTAGGTCCAGACTAGGGCTTGTTCACTTGAGCAGCAACTTGCTTGCTGTTCTTGTTGAAGTTCCCCTTCTTCCCTTTACCCTTTTTCTTGAAACTGGTGGTCTTGTTGACCATCAACACTTGATGCTCCTTCTTGATTTCTACCTCCGCAGCCTTTAGCATTGTGAAGAGCTCGGGAATTGTCTTATCCATCCCTTGCATATTATAGTTCATCACGAAGCTCTTGTAGCTTGGTGGCAGTGATTGAAGAACTCTGTCAATGACACTATCATCAGGAAGATTAACTCCCAGTTGAGTAAGTGGTTGTGGTACCCAGACATTCTGAGTATATGTTCACTGACAGAACTATTCTCCTCCATTTTGCAGCTATAGAACTTATTGGAGACTTCATATCTCTCAATCCGGGCATTTGCTTGAAATATTAACTTCAACTCCTAGAACATCTCATATGCTCCATGACGTTCAAAACGTCATTGAAGTCCCGGTTCTAAGCTGTAAACCATGGCACACTGAACTATCGAGTAGTCATCAGCTTTGCTCTGCCAGACGTTCATAACATCTGGCGTTGCTCCTGCAGCGGGTTTGTCACCTAGCAGTGCTTCCAGGACATAATTCTTCTGTGCAGGAATGAGGATAATCCTCAAGTTATGGACTCAGTCCGTGTAATTGCTACCATCATCTTTCAACTTAGCTTTCTCTAGGAACACATTAAAATTCAACGGAACAACAGCACGGGCCATCTATCTACAACAACATAGACATGCAAAAATACTATCAGGTACTAAGTTCATGATAAATTAAAGTTCAATTAATCATATTACTTAAGAACTCCCACTTAGATAGACATCCCTCTAATCATCTAAGTGATCACGTGATCCATATCAACTAAACCATGTCCGATCATCACGTGAGATGGAGTAGTTTTCAATGGTGAACATCACTATGTTGATCATATCTACTATATGATTCACGCTCGACCTTTCGGTCTCAGTGTTCCGAGGCCATATCTGCATATGCTAGGCTTGTCAAGTTTAACCCGAGTATTCTACATGTGCAAAACTGGCTTGCACCCATTGTATGTGAACGTAGAGTTTATCACACCCGATCATCACGTGGTGTCTTGGCACGACGAACTGTAGCAATGGTGCATACTCAGGGAGAACACTTATACCTTGAAATTTAGTGAGAGATCATCTTATAATGCTACCGTCGAACTAAGCAAAATAAGATGCATAAAGTATAAACATCACATGCAATCAATATAAGTGATATGATATGGCCATCATCATCTTGTGCCTTTGATCTCCATCTCCAAAGCACCATCATGATCACCATTGTCACCGGCACAACACCTTGATCTCCATCATAGCATCGTTGTCGTCTCGGCAATTATTGCTTCTACGACTATCGCTACCGCTTAGTGATAAAGTAAAGCAATTACATGGCAATTGCATTTCATACAATAAAGCAACAACCATATGGCTCCTGCTAGTTGCCGATAACTCTGTTAGTGATAAAATTTAGCATCATGTCTTGACCATATCACATCACAACATGCCCTGCAAAAACAAGTTAGACGTCCTCTACTTTGTTGTTGCAAGTTTTACGTGGCTGCTACGGGCTGAGCAAGAACCGTTCTTACTTACGCATCAAAACCACAACGATTTTTCGTCAAGTGTGTTGTTTTAACCTTCAACAAGGACCGGGCGTAGTCATACTCGATTCAACTAAACTTGGAGAAACTGACACCCGCCAGCCACCTGTGTGCGAAGCACGTCGGTAGAACCAGTCTCGCGTAAGCGTACGCGTAATCTCGGTCTAGGCCACTTCATCCAACAATACCGCCGAATCAAAGTATGACATGTTGGTAAGCAGTATGACTATTATCACCCATAAATTTTTGTGTTCTACTCGTGCATATAACATCTACGCATAGACCTGGCTCGGATGCCACTGTTGGGGAACGCAGTAATTTCAAAAAAAATCCTACACACACGCAAGATCTATCATCGTGATGCATAGCAACAAGAGGGGAGAGTGTAGTCCACGTACCCTCGTAGACCGTAAGCGGAAGCGTTATGACAACATGGTTGATGTAGTCATACGTCTTCACGATCCGACCGATCCTAGTACCGAAAGTACGGCACCTCCGCGATCTGCACATGTTCGGCTCGGTGACGTCCCACGAACTCTCGATCCAGCTGAGTGTCGAGGGAGAGCTTTGTCGGCACGACGGCGTGATGACAGTGATGATGAAGCTACCGGCGCAGGGCTTCGCCTAAGCACTACAACGATATGACCGAGGTGGATTATGGAGGAGGGGGCACCGCACACGGCTAAGAGACCAATGATCAACTTGTGTGTCTATGGGGTGCCCCCCTCCCCCGTATATAAAGGAGTGGAGGAGGGGGGTGGGTCGGCCCTCAATGGCGCGCCCTGGAGGAGTCCTACTCCCACCGGGAGTAGGATCCTCCCCTTCCCTAGTTGGACTAGGAGAGAAGGAAGGGGGGCGAGAGGGAGGGAGGAAGGAAAGGGGGTGCCCCCCTTCCTAGTCCAATTCGGACCAGAGGGGGAGGGGGTGCGCGGCCTGCCCTGGCTGCCCCTCTCTCTCTCCACTAAGGCCCATTAGGGCCCATATACTCCCCGGGGGTTCCGATAACCCCCCAGTACTCCGGTATATGCCCGAACCCACTCGAAACCATTCCGATGTCCAAACATAGGCTTCCAATATATCGATCTTTATGTCTCGACCATTTTGAGACTCCTCGTCATGCCCGTGATCACATCCGGGACTCTGAACAACCTTCGGTTCATCAAAACACATAAACTCATAATACCGATCGTCACCGAACGTTAAGCGTGCGGACCCTACGGGTTCGAGAACTACCTAGACATGATCGAGACTCATCTCCGGTCAATGACCAATAGCGGAATATGGATGCTCATATTGGTTCCTACATATTCTACGAAGATCTTTATCGGTAAAACCGCATAACAGCATACGTTGTTCCCTTTGTCATCGGTATGTTACTTGCCCGAGATTCGATCGTTGGTATCTTAATACCTAGTTCAATCTCGTTACCGACAAGTCTCTTTACTCATTCCGTAATGCAACATCCCGTAACTAACTCATTAGTCACAATGCTTGCAAGGCTTATAGTGATGTGCATTACCGAGAGGGCCCAGAGATACCTCTCCGATACTCAGAGTGACAAATCCTAATCTCGATTTATGCCAACTCAACAAACACCATCGGAGACACCTGTAGAGCATCTTTATAGTCACCCAGTTACGTTGTGACATTTGATAGCACACTAGGTGTTCCTCCGGTATTCGGGAGTTGCATAATCTCATAGTCATAGGAACTTGTATAAGTTATGAAGAAAGCAATAGCAACAAACTAAAGGATCATCGTGCTAAGCTAACGGATGGGTCAAGTCAATCACATCATTCTCTAATGATGTGATCCCGTTTATCAAATGACAACTCTTTGTCCATGGCTAGGAAACTTAACCATCTTTGATTAACGAGCTAGTCAAGTAGAGGCATACTAGTGACACTTTGTTTGTCTATGTATTCACACATGTACTAAGTTTCCGGTTAATACAATTCTAGCATAAATAATAAACATTTATCATGATATAAAGAAATATAAATAACAACTTTATTATTGCCTCTAGGGCATATTTCCTTCAAGAAGAGGACATCTTCTTCAGTTTCCAGACCACATAGCCACGGAAAAAGAAAACTCAAGCAAAAAATCTCAGAAAAACAAAAGAAAAAGAAAGGGCCAAAAATCAGGCTATGACAACTCTTCCCCCTTAAAGAAATCTCGTCCTCGAGATTTGGTTGCTCAAGGAACAAGTATGCATATACTGACTTAAGGAGACCGTTTCCAACTCGGGTATCCTTTTTCCTTTATTGATTGTTCCCATTAAATTCTTCATCTGACTTACCTGACTGGCTCTGGGGTGGTTTGCTTCACTGTATCCATATCCTGACAGATCTTACCTCACATTTTCATGCTTATACTGGCTCCAATTCTTTTCATATCTGCTGACTTAGTTGAGTGTGATTTGTTATCAAGACTGAAATATATGCTTGTCTCACAAATCCGAGAGTGATTTCTGATTGTTGTGGCAGTACTGACAAACTTCCATGAATTGGTGATCAGATTTTCCTGATCAACTCCCAAGCTCTTGCTCCTTGCATTGGGTTCCTCCACTAAGTGCAGGTACTTCGGGTTCCAAACAGTGAGTTGAGGCATAACCGTTTTCCTGCCAGATTCTAACTTATCGCAGGAATTTCTGAATCATCCTGACTGGCTCCACTGTCTTGAGTCTCAGATTCATACCAAATATTTGATTGTCGCCTGACGTGGCTAGCATAAGGGGTATGATCTTATATGATAATATCCTCATCCTTGACTGACGGTGGCTCTGGCGGAAATTTTTTGTTCCAGACAGGCTATCCTTTGGTGATTCACATAAGTGAGGGGACATGCTTCGAGACTATTATTCCTCATACTGATCATTCATTCTGTCGGTATATCCATGAGGATAGTAGGCTGTGTGATGCTTTATCATAGTCGTTGGAATCAACCTGTTGAATTGACCTTTGGTCTGACTTGACAGACCCAGATATTCGATACTGACAAACTTGAGCATATGCGGTTAACTGAGCGGGTTGTCTGGATATGGGTTCCTTACCAAAATTGAGTACACCCCTTAGGTGAATATCCATGGCGATCGATACTGACTCAGACTGTCCGGGGTATCTACACCATCTGGGTCATGCAACAATTTTCATACCTGCACCACTGGTCTTGCTCCATCATTGTTTTCTTGGTTTGGATCCTTGGTTGAAAGAGCTTGGTCATATTACTTCTTCATATTACCATAGGTACTGTCGGGTGCGATATTTCGACAATCATTACTTATCCTCATTCATGTATCGTGTGATAAGAATCTGTACTAGGTTCACACGTACTTGCATGCATCTCATTGTTGTCGTCGGGCATTCCAGGTGGTGACAAGGGTGAATGATATCGCTTTGTCGGGTATGAGGCAACTGGCCTTTCTGAGTACTAACAAAATTTGCTGTCCCACGTTGTCCTTCTCCAAAACTTGTCAGTTCTTGCATCACCAACTGAGGTGTATAATTGACTTTCTTATTCTAGCATGACTCGTGAGATTTCCGGATTCCACCTTGACTTCACCATCGTACCACTGAGTAGAAAGAGCTTGGCAGCCTGCTCACAATATAAATGAGAATTTAATTCCTGAGGCAGACTTGTTTTCTGACTGATTTCTTGCTTCTGACCAAACTATTGCGGATCTGATTCTTGGAATGCACTGCCAAATGCTGCCAACTCACAGTGTAATATCTCCCGTGCCGTACTGAGGGAGATTGGATGACTTATGCTGGAATCCATCAGACTATCTTGCTGAGGAAGACTGGATATCGTGCTTCAGAAGCTTCCCCCTTGTCGGTGTCAAAACCGGCGGATCTCGGGTAGGGGGTCCCGAACTGTGCATCTAAGGTCGATGGTAACAGGAGACAAGGGACACAATGTTTACCCAGGTTCGGGCCCTCTCTATGGAGGTAATACCCTACTTCCTGCTTGATTGATCTTGATGGATATGAGTATTACAAGAGTTGATCTACCACAAGATCGTAATGGCTAAACCCTAGAAGTCTAGCCTGTATGACTATGGTAATGAGTATCTCCGTTTCCGGACTAAGTCCTCTGGTTTATATAGACACCAGGAGGATCTAGGGTTACACAAGGTCGGTTAAAAAGAAAGGAATCTACATATTCGGCCGCCAAGCTTGCCTTCCACGCCAAGGAGAGTCCTATCCGGACACGGGTGCAGTCTTCGGTCTTCGTGTCCTCGCAGCCCATCAGTCTGGCCCATGGCTACCAGGCCAGACGCCCAAGGACCCCTTAGTCCAGGACTCCCTCAGTAGCCCCTGAACCTGGCTTCAATGACGAGGAGTCCGACGCGCAGATTTGTCTTCGGCATTGCAAGGCGGGTTCCCTTCTTTCCGAACTCCAAGATAGTCTCCAAACGCGATGATTGTATCCAAACCTATCACCGCACATAACCGCAGAGAGAATATAATACTCCACGAGTCCAATCCTCTGGCAACTCTTTACAACATGACATCATGTCGGTCCGGTCATTATTTCGAACCGTTGTTTCGCCTGCGGCCCCACGTTCCAAAACGTGGTTGTCAATGACACGTCTTATCCAAGCAGAGTCATGTCCCCTTATCAAGGGATTCTTTTATCGACACAGTCGTGGGTAACCCAATCATCCCGAGTGTTCAACTCCTTGGAAATAGGCAAATTTTAAGGCCCAGGAGGAGGCGTTCGATATTCTCGGCCTTTATAAAGGGGCACAGACCCGCCTTTCCTCTCCACGCTTGCTTCTTCCTCGACTCTTACTACCTCGAGTTCCAACACCCAGGTTGCACCCTCCGTAAGCCTCAGTCATGTCCGGATTCAGCCGTCAAGGCCGGTGGGTGGCTTCTCCTGTCACAGAGGAGGATATCGCGAAGCTTCGGGTAGCCAGATACCTGACCGCAGAATCCTCCATCGGCTTCCCACGGAAGAGCAGGTTATCCCCACCCCAAGATCCGGCGAGAGGGTCGTGTTTGTTTCCCACTTCCTCCGAGGATTAGGGTTTGCCTTTAATCCCTTTGTACGGGGCTCATGTTCTATTATGGACTAGATTTTCACGATCTCGCCCCGAACTCTGTTCTCCTCATCTCGTCGTTGATCGTCACGTGCGAAGCCTTCCTCCGAACTCCTCCATACTATGGCTTGTGGCTCAAGACCTTCAATGTAAACCGCAAGTGATAGAGGGGGAGCAGGCGGAGTGCGGTGGTGCCTCAGTGAGCAAGCTTACCAGCGCTATCTGGCTAAAAGGATCTTTCAAGGAATCTTCCGACTTATGGCAGCAAGAGTGGTTTTATATCACCGAGCCCCGTGGTTCCAAGTGGGCAGCTGCGCCTACATTTCGATCCAGCCCCCCAATTCAGCTTGCATCATGGATTAATAAGGGGTTGGACTGGGGATCAGTTGACGAGGTGCGGACTCTGCAAAGTCGCATCCGAAGCCTCATTGAGAAGGATATCAATATTGTCAATGTTATTCAGGTAATGCTAGTCCGCCGAACCCTGCCATGTCAGTGATGGCCTCTTCGCTTGTGGAACTTTAACCCCGAAGGGCCACGGACTCTTCAGCACTTCTTCGGCACTACGCACGAAGGAATGTGGAATTTATTCTTTGGGAAACGAAAACAATGGCTAGGCACCACCGAAGATACCGGCCTAGACTGCAACCATCGGGACACCCCGGTAAGTACTCGTCCGCCGAACACCTCATAATCTGGTATCCAGTGGCAAGGCACTGATCAAACCATCCTTTTTCAGGGCTGGATAAAGAAAGCGGAACGGATTAGGTGTCCGGCCCCCCTTCCCGAAGACTCGGCTAACTCCGTGTTAACAAGGATGCTGGCGCCGGCACCGTACCAGGCGCCGGCAAAGGAGGGCCAAGAGGAGAGTGAGAAGACCCAGGATGACCTTCGTTCCGGAGGTAAGTCGGATACTGAGTCCGGAGAAATCGACATTTCCTCGCCTGAGGACAAAGTGAAAGAGAAGCCAGTATCCCTTCTCCATTCAGAAGGAAAAGGGCCGCCTCTGAAGGTTCGGAGGGGCGGTCTCCTAAGAGGGGCAAGATGCCACCGTTGAGCGGCTTGGGATGGGAAGGCGACGCAGTTGAACAGCTCCGTCATGAGGACAAGCCCTCAACCAAACCATAAGTGAATCCGGGGTGCTTTGATAGCGTCCCGCTCCTTTCCTGTTTCTGAAGAGATACATAACGTGCGTGTGTATTTTTACAGTTCGGCACGGAGTTTTTCTGGGCCATCCTCTTCTTCGGGAGATCTCCTCCCAGAGATGATGGAAAGCGAGATGCCTCCCCCGATCTCGTCGCCCAATAAGGCGGACAACTCCGAAGTGTCATCTCGGAGGGTTTTTCTTGATCAACAAGCTGTGCAGGGAATGAAAGAGGCAGTACCCGAAGGTGGACCTCCGATCGTTCGGGACTCGGGGGCCAATAATGAAGGCCCTGGACTGTCCGGTTTTCAGCCAACGATGATTCTGGAGACGGGTGAACGGGTTCCTTCAAAGGATGGCCGTGTTCCTACAGCGGCTTCCGGAGACCCGGCGGCGCCGGATATATTGAGGGATATGCTGCGAAAAGCATCTGTCTCGGGGGAACAGCGTGCCTTGATGGGTACGGTGGTCGAGAAGATTCTGTCCGCGAAAAGTGGATTGAATGAAGCCTTCATGAGCCTGCTAAAAGGCTTCGAGGTTTGTGATGTAATATTTTCAACTATATTTTATTTGCAAAGATGCACCTGAGTATAGGTAGTAGCCCCTGAGACTCGGGTTGGCTTCCCATGGGAGGTGAGCGGAGGATCAAGAAGAAGTATTCAAGGGATAATCTGATTATCTTGACCACAGGCTACTTCCCCCTGGCTACTTCCCCAATTATGGATATTGCCGAGCTGTAGCGGAAGCTTGATGTGGCAGGGGATGACATTGCGTTGATCAATATGCGTCTTGACGAGTCGCAAGGTATGTATTCGGACCAGTCCTTTCACATACATTTTGTGATAAAAGCATGACGCTGAAAGTTATATACTGGGATATGCATGACTGCAGATGGTGCTGCCGCCGTTGAGATTCTTCGGGCGGAGCAGGCCTGGGCCAAGGAGCAGGCCCGGTTTAGCAATGCGGCTACCGAAAAGGCATCGGCTGAGTTAAAAGCCGAACAAGCTGTTCGGCGTCAAGACGAGGAGAAGATATCCATGATAGCGCTCGAACAAAAAAATGCTGCTAGCCGTTGTGGCCTTCTTGAGAAGGAGAATGAAGCCAAAATGGCTGAACTTGACAAGGCCTTACGAGAGGCGAGAGAAGCGCGGTCTGAATCCAGAGCAGCCCGTGAGGAGATCCGGTAAGCTGGGGAGATTGCGGCTGGTAAGCCCTTTTTGCTACAAACTAAGTTCGGGGATCCAAACTATGCTCAGCTGAACCAGGTGTGGAGTTCTCCGGACGAGTTTTTAGACTTGCCGAAGAGTTCTTCCGATGCGGCACAGTTTTACCAGGCGCGAGAGGGGTATGCAACGGAGAAGCTTTTCTAGTCACAATTTGGCGCGTCGAAGCGCCCTCTGTTGCTGAATGAACAGATGTCCCAATGGGCCGACCTTCATAGGATATCCGGCGCTACCATGAAGAACGTCATAATCCGGCTATGGCCAACTGAGCCTGTTTCGAATAGCTACTTCGGCTTGGTGCAGCGGCTTGTTGATGCAGTGCCACGCATTGACGCTGTGAAGTGGTCGGTGTGCATTGAGGGTGCACGGATGGCCTTTGCCTGAGTCAAGACATTCTGGGGGAAGATGAAGGCCATCGATGTCGCGGCGAAGAGTCCACCCAAAGGCAAGGACCGTCACGCACCGGAGCATTATTTCGAAGACGTCTTAGAGGCCGCTCGCTTGATAGAGGGTCAATGCTCGAAAGACATAATATTCGAGTGAGGTTCATGGGAATTGTAAAAGATGATAACCCACAAGTATAGGGGATCAATTGTAGCCTCTTTCGATACGTAAGAGTGCCGAACCCAACGAGGAGCTAAAGGTAGAACAAATATTCCCTCAAGTTCTATCGACCACCGATACAACTCTACGCACGCTTAACGTTCACTTTACCTAGAACAAGTATGAAACTAGAAGTACTTTGTAGGTGTTGTTGGTTAGTTTTGCAAGATAATAAAGAGTACGTAAATAAAAGCTAGGGGCTGTTTAGATAAAGAAGCAATAAAGTAAATATAGCGAGTGTGGAAAAGTGGTGATAGGCGTTGCGAAATTGTCCCTAAGCAATTGACTACTTTACTAGACCGATAGCAATTTCATGTGGGAGAGGCCACTGCTAGCATGTCATCCCTGACTTGGAATTCTATGCACTTATGATTGGAACTATTGGCAAGCATCCGCAACTACTAACGTTCATTAAGGTAAAACCCAACCATAGTATTAAGATATATTGGCCCCCCTTCAATCCTGTATGCATCAATTTCTATGCTAGGTTGAAGCTTCTGTCACTCTTGCCCTCCAATACATAGTCCTATCAACATACAACTAACCCTATGGTGTGATCCACGCGCGCGCTCATATGATGGGCACCAAAGGACAGCAACATAACCACAAGCAAATTAAATCAATCATAGCAATTCATCAACCACCGATAGGACAACGAAAATCTACTCAGACATCATAGGATGGCAACACATCGTTGGATAACAATATGAAGCATAAAGCACCATGTTCAAGTAGAGGGTACAGCAGGTTGCGGGAGAGTGGACCTCTATAGATAGAGGGGGGAAGGTGATGGAGATGTTGGTGAAGATGGCAGAGGTGTTGGTGAAGATCGCGGTGATGACGATGGTGGCCACGGCAACGTTCCGGCGCCACCGGAAGAGAGGGGGAGAGGTGCCCCCTTCTTCTTCTTCCTTGACCTCCTCCCTAGATGGGAGAAGGGTTTCCCCTCTGGTCCTTGGTCTCCATGGCATGGGAGGGGCGAGAGCCCCTCCGAGATTGGATCTGTCTCTCTGTCTCTCTCTGTTTCTGCACTCTGGGATTCTGCCATTTCACCGTTTCTTATATATCCAGAGATCCGTAACTCTGATTGGACTGAAACCTTCGCCGAGATTTTTTTTCCGAAAATTAGATTTCTTGCGGCAAAAGAATAGCAGCAACTGCCTTACGAGGGGCCCACGAGGGTCAGGGGCACGCCCAGGGGGCAGGCGCGCCCCCTGCCTCGTGGCCACCTCGGGCACCGTCTCGCGTTGATTCTTCCTCCCGTATTTCCCAAATATTCCAAAAATATTCTCCGTCCATTTTTATTCCGTTTGGACTCCGTTTGATATGGGGTTTCTCCGAAACATAAAACATGCAACAAACAGGAACTGGCACTGGGCACTGGATCAATATGTTAGTCCCAAAAATAGTATAAAAAGTTACCAAAAGTATATGAAAGTTGAATAATATTGTCATGGAACAATCAAAAATTATAGATACGACGGAGACGTATCAGCATCCCCAAGCTTAATTCCTGCTTGTCCTCGAGTAGGTAAATGATAAAAAAAGATAATTTTTGATGTGGAATGCTACCTAGCATAATCTTGATCATGTATCTAATCATGGCATGAATATTAAGACATGAGTGATTCAAGGCAATAGTCTATCATTTGACATAAAAACAATAATACTTCAGGCCTACTAATAAAGCAATCATGTCTTTTCAAAATAACATGGCCAAAGAAAGTTCTCCCTACAAAATCATATAGTCTGGCTATGCTCCATCTTCACCACACAAAATATTCAAATCATGCACAACCCCGATGACAAGCCAAGCAATTGTTTCATACTTTTGATGTTCTCAAACCTTTTCAACTTTCACGCAATACATGAGCGTGAGCCATGGATATAGCACTATAGGTGGAATAGAATATGATGGTGGAGGTTGTGTGGAGAAGACAAAAAGGGAGAAAGTCCCACCCCGACGCGGTTAATCAATGGGCTATGGAGATGCCCATCAATTGATGTCAATGTGAGGAGTGGGGATTGCCATGCAACGGATGCACTAAGAGCTATAAGTGTATGAAAGCTCAAACTGAAGACTAAGTGGGTGTGCATCCAACTTGCTTGCTCATGAAGACCTCGGGCATTTGAGGAAGCCCATCATCGGAATATACAAGCCAAGTTCTATAATGAAAATTCCCACTAGTATATGAAAGTGATAACTCAAGAGACTCTCTATATGAAGAACATGGTGAAACTCTGAAGCACAAGTGTGGTAAAAGGATAGTAACATTGTCCTTCTCTCTTTTCTCTCATTTTTTTTATTTTTTTTTAATTTTTTTTGGTGGGCTTCTTTGGCCTCTTTTTTTATTTGGGCTTCTTTGGCCTCTTTTATTTTGATAACCTCACATGGGACAATGTTCTAATAATGATGATCATCACACTTTTATTTACTTACAACTCAATGTCTAGAACAAAGTATGACTCTATATGAATGCCTCCGACGATGTACCGGGATGTGCAATGATCTAGCGTAGCAAAGATATCAAAAACGAACAAGCCATGAAAATATCATGCTAGCTGTCTTACGATCATGCAAAGCAATATGACAATGAATGCTCAAGTCATGTATATGATGATGATGGAAGTTGCATCGCAATATATCTTGGAATGGCTATGAAAATGCCATGATAGGTAGGTATGGTGGCTGTTTTGAGGAAGGTATAAGGAGGCTTATGTGTGATAGAGTGTATCATATCATGGGGTTTGGATGCACCGGTAGGGTTTGCACCAACTCTCGAGGTGAGAAAGGGCAATGCACGGTACTGAAGAGGCTAGCAATGATGGAAGGGTGAGAGTGCGTATAATCCATGGACTCAACATTAGTCATAAAGAACTCACATACTTATTGCAAAAGTCTATTAGCTATCAAAACAAAGTACTACACGCATGCTCCTAGGGGGATAGATTAGTAGGAAAAGACCATCGCTCATCCCCGACCGCCACTCATAAGGAAGACAATCAATAAATAAATCATGCTCCGACTTCATCACATAACGGTTCACCATACGTGCATGCTACGGGAATCACAAACTTCAACACAAGTATTTCTACTAATCCACAACTACCCACTAGCATGACTCTAATATCACCATCTTTATATCGCAAAACTATTGCAAGGAATCAAACATATCATATTCAGTGATCTACAAGTTTTATGTAGGATTTTATGACTAACCATGTGAATGACCAGTTCCTGTCAACTCTCTAAATAGATATAAGTGAAGCAAGAGAGTTTAATTCTTTCTACAAAAGAGATGCCCATGCTCTAACAAGTATAAGTGAAGCAAAAGAGCATTCTACAAATGGCGGTTTTCTATGTAAAGAGAAACAGGCAACCCAAACTTCAAATGATATAAATGAAGCACATGAAGCATTCTATAAAGCCATACTCAAAAGATATAAGTGAAGTGCAAAAAGCATTCTATAAATCAACCAAGGACTATCTCATACCAGCATGGTGCATAAAATAAAAATGAAAACTAAATGCAAAAGATGCTCCAAGATTTGCACATATCGCATGAACGAAACGAATCCGAAAACATACCGATATTTGTTGAAGAAAGATGGGATGCCTTCCGGGGCATCCCCAAGCTTAGATGCTTGAGTCTCCTTGAATATTTACTTGGGGTGCCTTGGGCATCCCCAAGCTTGAGCTCTTGCCTCTCTTCCTTCTTCTCATATCGAGACCTCCTCGATCTTCGAACACTTCATCCACACAAAACTTCAACAGAAAACTCGGTAAGATCAGTTAGTATAATAAAGCAAATCACCGCTCTAAGTACTGTTGCAAACAAATTCATATTTTGTTTTTGCGTTGTACCTACTGTAATATAACTTTTCCATGGCTTAATCCACTGATATAAATTGATAGTTTCATCAAAACAAGCAAACTATGCATCAAAAACAGAATCTGTCTAAAACAGAATAGTCTGTAACAATCTGAACATTCACCATACTTTTGGTACCCCAAAAATTCTACCAAAATTAGGAAAAATAAAGAATTTGTATAGAATAACAGTTCAAAAAGTTTCAGAACCATTTGACGTTCCAGTAAAAATGTAAAATCGTGCACTACAGCCAAAGTTTCTGTCCTGCACCGCACAAACCATCAAGCATTGTAAACATCCTAAAGGCAAACCTTGGCACATTATTTTTATAATACAATGGAATTGTACAAGGGCATAATTATTTTTGTTGAGAAGTTTCTGTAATCAAGATTCACAAAGTTTCCATGAGCATGAACAAAGTTCAAGGCTAGCTCCCACTTTAACAATGCTCGTCTTTCTCACTTTCACTTTCCTTTTTGAAAAGGTTTTAGGTTCCCCTCTTTATTTTTTTGTTTTTAAACTATATAAAAGCACTCAACAGAAATAAATGACTCTCTAAAACTTCCGGGTTGTCTCCCTGGCAGCGCTTTCTTTAAAGCCATTATGCTAGGCATATAGTGCTCAAGTAATGGATCCACCCGGATCCCAAGGTATATCAAAGTCAATTTTAATTAGCAATGATTTGGCATTTAGTAGTGAGCACAAGGCAACATATATCAAGCAATGACGAAGTCTAACTCTCTTCCTATGCATCGTTATGTCATAAAAGAACAATTCATGCACACATAATAAAGGCCAATGCATAGTATAAACAGCTTCTTGCAATTTTATCATGTGGGAAACATAGAGATGTGGAGATATAGTTCCTCTCTCATAATAATTGCAAGAAGGAGGAGCAAGCACATGCATATTATATTCATCAAAATTATCATGTGCAACGGTAAAAGGCAACCCATCAATATAATCCTTAATAAGTGCAAACTTTTCCGATATACTGTAGTCGGGAGAATTCAAAAAGATAATAGGACTATCATGCGTGGGTGCAATAGCAACAATTTCATGTTTAACATAAGGAACTGTAGCAAGCTCATCTCCATAAGCATAATTCATATTGGCATCTTGGCCACAAGCATAGCAAGCATCATCAAAAAGGGGTATTTCAAGAGAATCAACGGGATCATAACAATCATCATAGCAATCATCCTTCGGTAAGCACGAAGGGAAATTAAACAATGTATGAGTTGAAGAGTTACTCTCATTAGAAGGTGGGCATGGGTAGCTAATCCGCTCTTCCTCCTTTTGTTCTTCGCTCTCCTCGTCATCTTTTTCATCCAATGAGCTCACAGTTTCAGCAATTTCTTCTTCCATAGACTCCTGCAAAATATTAGTCTCTTCTTGGACAGAGGAGGAGTCCTCAATATATGGTTTAACATAGGCATTAGAAGCATAATTATCATAACAATATTTAAGTATGGCAAAGTTTTCAGATTTGTAAAGAGTAGCGTCATACTTTTCAATCAAAGAAGCAATTTCATAAGCACCCTTAAAAGTAACAAATTCTTCAATTTGTTGAACATCATAGTAATTATAAACACCCTTACCATACGAAGATACGATTCCATTATCGCTAAACTCACATTGGTAGGGAAGGTGTTTCTTAGGGTTTTCAGAACAACAAGTAAAATCATATATTTCACATAAATTCCAAGCATAGCATTGCAGACGATGAATTTGATCCAGTAAAAGTTTCCCTTTTTGAGATATGCGATGTCGCACATAACAAGCATGCTCATCTAAAGATTTTCCCTCAACTAAGCTAGTTGGGGTTTCAGCACGAGCACATAGGGATCGAAGATGGTCCAAGTAAAAAGCTTCAGGAGTGTGATAGATTTTGAGAGGTTCTTCAACCATTGGTTCAGTAGGTACAACTAAATTTTTGGTATTTTGTGTTTCCTACCCATAACTAAAGATAGAAAACAAGAGCACAAAATAAAAACTACTTAGTGATAAAGCAAACAAGCACACACGAGAATATTCACCCCACGCTATGACTCCCCGGCAACGGCGCCAGAAAAAGGTCTTGATAACCCACAAGTATAGGGGATCAATTGTAGCCTCTTTCGATAAGTAAGAGTGTCGAACCCAACGAGGAGCTAAAGGTAGAACAAATATTCCCTCAAGTTCTATCGACCACCGATACAACTCTACGCACGCTTAACGTTCGCTTTACCTAGAACAAGTATGAAACTAGAAGTACTTTGTAGGTGTTGTTGGATAGTTTTGCAAGATAATAAAGAGTACGTAAATAAAATCTAGGGGCTGTTTAGATAAAGAAGCAATAAAGTAAATATAGCGAGTGTGGAAAAGTGGTGATAGGCGTTGCGAAATTGTCCCTAAGCAATTGACTACTTTACTAGACCGATAGCAAGTTTCATGTGGGAGAGGCCACTGCTAGCATGTCATCCCTGACTTGGAATTCTATGCACTTATGATTGGAACTATTAGCAAGCATCCGCAACTACTAACGTTCATTAAGGTAAAACCCAACCATAGCATTAAGATATATTGGTCCCCCTTCAATCCCTTATGCATCAATTCTATGCTAGGTTGAAGCTTCTGTCACTCTTGCCCTCCAACACATAGTCCTATCAACATACAACTAACCCTATGGTGGGATCCACACGCGCGCTCATATGATGGGCACCAAAGGACAACAACATAACCACAAGCAAATTAAATCAATCATAGCAATTCATCAACCACCGATAGGACAATGAAGATCTACTCAGACATCATAGGATGGCAACACATCGTTGGATAACAATATGAAGCATAAAGCACCATGTTCAAGTAGAGGGTATAAGGGGTTGCGGGAGAGTGGACCGCTGTAGATAGAGGGGGGAAGGTGATGGAGATGTTGGTGAAGATGGCAGAGGTGTTGGTGAAGATCGCGGTGATGATGATGGTGGCCACGGCAGCGTTCCGGCGCCACCGGAAGAGAGGGGGAGAGGGGGCCCCTTCTTCTTCTTCTTCCTTGACCTCCTCCCTAGAAGGGAGAAGGGTTTCCCCTCTGGTCCTTGGTCTCCATGGCATGGGAGGGGTGAGAGCCCCTCCGAGATTGGATCTATCTCTCTGTCTCTCTCTGTTTCTGCGCTCTGGGATTCTGCCCTTTCACCGTTTCTTATATATCCGGAGATCCGTAACTCCGATTGGACTGAAACCTTCACCGAGATTTTTTTTTCGAAAATTAGCTTTCTTGCGGCAAAAGAATAGCAGCAACCGCCTTACGAGGGGGCCACGAGGGTCAGGGGCGCGCCCAGGGGGCAGGTGCGCCCCCTGCCTCGTGGCCACCTCGGGCACCGTCTCGCGTTGATTCTTCCTCCCATATTTCCCAAATATTCCAAAAATATTCTCCGTCCGTTTTTATTCCGTTTGGACTCCGTTTGATATGGGGTTTCTGCGAAACATAAAACATGCAACAAACAAGAACTGGCACTGGGCATTGGATCAATATGTTAGTCCCAAAAATAGTATAAAAAGTTACCAAAAGTATATGAAAGTTGAATAACATTGGCATGGAACAATAAAAAATTATAGATACGACGGAGACGTATCAAAAGACAATTTTATAGTTAATCTATTTTTATGTTTTTGCTCGAAAGCTTGTGTTCCTCCTGTGCAGCCGTTTTTATATAATTTGAAAGTTTTCCAGTCGTCGGCTTCGGCCCCCTAGTAGGAAGTACGGGGGTGTTCGGAAAAGCATTTGATCACTCTTGACCCAACGTCTTGGTCCATGAAGGAGGTGACAATCGGCGAACTAGGCAATCAGACTATAGGGCGTTAACACTTTCACTTAGCCATATGAGTTTTATAGGGGGGACTATGACATAGCCCCTGGTATGTGTACGGCTTATTCCAATATGGTGCGTTACATATATGACCTGAAAAAAAGGTCCTTCGTGTGACACGGAGGGAACCGCGACAGATTCCGATAAGTCATCGAGTGGTTGACCAGCTCTCGCAGCATCATGACAGTCGGTTTTCGGCTTTCTCTACTGAGGTGCTTGACCAGATGAACCGGAAGCACAATCGCAGTAGTTCTCCCTTTACTACCCTAGCCGATAGAGCGGAACGTAAGGTAGCAAGCACAGGAGCCGGGCAACCCAACCATTGACCCAAGACATGATTCGGAGCTGATGCATATAAGGCCAAACTCGCGACGCCGAAGTACGCTTATAAAGCTGTTCGGACTTTGTTGGCAACTCATTTGTTCCCATACCGAGCCCCTGGCAGGTTGTGCCGAGGTATGGCTGTAAAACAGCTATAGGGGCCAAATTCATTTGAGAAAAAGAAAGAAATGATTAATGCGGATTATATTTACTGGGCCCTGAGCGATATGCCAATGATTACTTTATATATAAAGACCACAACCCCGGCTATTTGACATGCCCGATGTCGAAGGCGGAGGAAAAAGGCATATTACAGGCTCGAAATAAAGAGTGCAGTCTACAAAAAGTTATTTTGGACCTCCTGTCGCACGTCTACGCCGCATGTTCTCGGCGAGGGGGAATCCTTGATGGAAGTAGCCCCTTAGGTGAGTGTACGGATCTGAACTCCGATAGAGTCAGTTTTAGATGTTGGTCCTTTGCGTCACCTGTTTTCAAGAGATAATGAAGAAAGAAAAAGGAAAGTAGATAAAAAATGTTACGGGAGTGCTTGTAGGCTTGTCCGTATTGTGATTCCGCCAATGCCCATGGTATCTTAAGTGTGTAGTGATGCATGCGCGGTACAAATTTTGTGGGTATACGAGGTGGGCGGCGGAAGCCGAACTGCTATTTCCGCTCCGGGATTGGTCGATCTTCAGGGGGAAAGTGCTTCTGACCCCCGGTATTTGGTGGGCGAACCTGTCCGTCGTCCCTGTCGCCTGGCGGCCTCCTCCCCTTGTATTCGGCGTTGAGCTTGCCAGCCTGCTTGAAGAGCCAACAGCTTCTGTTGGTATGGTTAGCTAGTTTATCGGGGTGGCTGTGAATCTGGCAAGGTCGGTCCAATATCCTGTCTAGGTTGGATGGTCCGTCTCGGTTCGCCTTGTATGGCTTTTTCCGTTGACCGGGTTTGGGATTGCTGAATCCGGCGTTGACCGTTGTGTTGCGTGATCTTTCATTATCATTGCGACTGTTGTGTTTGCTTCGTCGTGGCTTGCCATTGCCGTCTCGGATTTCGGAAGTGCCCGAGTTGCTGGCGCTGTTGCTTCTACGAGCGAGCCAGCTGTCTTCTCCCGCGCAAAAGTGGGTCATTAGAGCGGTAAGGGCTATCATGGATTTAGGTCCTTCTTGACCGAGGTGGCGTGCAAGCCATTCATCCCGGACGCTGTGTTTGAAGGCCGCGAGGGCTTCCGCGTCCGGACAGTCGACGATTTGGTCCTTTTTAATTAAGAACCTAGTCCAGAGCTTCCTGGCTGACTCTCCGGGCAGCCGGACAATGTGACTTAAGTCATCGGCATCCGGTGGCCAGACATATGTTCCTTAGAAGTTGTTGCGAAAGGCGTCTTCCAAATCTTCCCAGCTGCCAATAGAATTTTCCGGCAGACTGTTTAACCAGTACCGAGCTGGTCCTTTGAGTTTTAGTGGTAGGTATTTGATGGCATGAAGGTCATCTCCGTGGGCCATGTGGATATGGAGGAGGAAGTCCTCGATCCATACCGCGGGATCTATTGTTCCGTCGTATGATTCGATATTCATGGGTTTGAACCCGTCTGGGAATTCATGCTCCATTACTTCGTCTGTGAAGCAAAGAGGGTGTGCGGCGCCTCTATGTTGGGACACACTGCGACGTACCTCTGATGGAGTCCATTTGCGGTTTTCGGCCCAGACGTGGCTAGTTTTGTCACGTCCGAATAGGTAGCCTTCGTCGCGTGTCGAGGCACGTCCTCGCGATCCGTGGATCGATCTGATGTGTCCTGCTCTACTGTCCCAGTCCTGTCGAAGGTCGTATGTACAACCCCAAGCTGTTTTGTTCTTACCTTTACGGCGAGGTGGGGCGGACTGGTGTTCGGCTTGAGTTGCCGCTTTATCCGGACCAAGTTGTGGTCGGCCTGCCGCATTGTGCGATGATGGTATGGGCTCAAGCGCCTCGTCATCGAACTGGGGTAGCGATCTACGCTTCGGGTAGCTTTTGGCTGGGCCACTAAGGGTGTATTCTTCGGCGGCCAGGACTTCGGTCCATCTATCATTGAGCAGATCTTGGTCCGTTTGAAGCTTCAGCTGCTTCTTTTTCAGGCTTCTTGCAGTGGCTATTACCGGCGTTTGAAGCGCTCCTGCTCGAGAGGTTCCTCAGGCACGATGAAATCCTCGTTGTCGAGGCTCTCCTCTTCCTCGGAGAGCGGAAGATAATTACTATCCTCCGAGTCTCCGTGTATGGCCTATTCGTCAGGGCTAACTTGCCCATTTTCCCGTTCCTCCTGTTCGGAGGTTACCTTGACGGGGTCTTCATTATTTGCGGCATCGTCCGGAATATTATTTTTTCCGGTCCCCATATTGCAGTCCTTGGAATGACGTGACTTAGAGCGGCATCGAGGAAGCTGGCGCTTGGGCTGTCTCTCAGGAGGTTTATCCTCAACTGGATCCTCTTTGTCATCGTCGTCAGTTTTTTCAGGCGTGTCTACCATGTATACGTCGTAGGAAGGAGTGGCCGTCCGTCGTCCAGTAAATGGCGGGTTTCGGCTTTTCTCCTTGTCGGCATCATCGTCCGTACTGACAATGTCTTCGGAGCCGTAGCCAAGCGTGTCGGTTGAGTCCTCGACGGTGGCTATGAAGTGGGTGGCGGGTGGGAAGCAAAATTCCCCATCCTCGATCTTTAGTTTGAACCGTACATAGTTCGGCTGTGAGTCCCCCGCCAAGGACAAGTTCTGTAATGAGTTCAGCACATCACCCAGGGGCGAGTGCTGGAAGGTGTCTGCGGCGCTGAACTCGAAGATCGATAAGCGATCAAGTTCGGTATCCGCGGATTCACATGGTTCGGAACCCATACCCGGAGAAGAGTCCGGAGTTCCAGTGACGCGAGTATTGTGTGAGGTTAAGTCCATGTGCGGCTCCAACGCCGGGGAATCTGTGGCCTCCGTGGTGGGGTTGAGCCTCCAATCCTTGGATGCCGCAGTGTGCTCTGGATCTAAGGCCGGAGTGGTCACATGAGCTATCTCCGGGGTGCGGTCTGACGGCAGATTTAGGTCATGTTCGTCAAGGTGACCAGGAGCGATCGCCGCGGTCTCGAATCCGGCAAAGATCAAATCTCCAGGGATGTCCGCAACGTAATTCAAACTCCCAAATCTGACCTGATGGCCAGGGGCGTAGCTATCGACTGCTCCAGGTGGCCAAACGAGTTGGCCCGCAACACGAAGCCGCCGAACACGAAGATCTGTCCGGGGAGTAAGGTTTCTCCTTGGACAGCGTCACTATCGATGATTGGAGGGGCCATCGAACCTTTCGTCGACGGCACAGTGGAACTCTCAATGAAAGCACCAATGTCGGTGTCAAAACAGCGGATCTCGGGTAGGGGGTCCCGAACTGTGCGTCTAAGGTCAATGGTAACAGGAGACAAGGGACACGATGTTTACCCAGGTTCGGGCCCTCTCTATGGAGGTAATACCCTACTTCCTGCTTGATTGATCTTGATGGATATGAGTATTACAAAAGTTGATCTACCATGAGATCGTAATGGCTAAACCCTAGAAGTCTAGCCTGTATGACTATGGTAATGAGTATCTCCGTTTCCGTACAAAGTCCTCCGGTTTATATAGACACCAGGAGGATCTAGGGTTACACAAGGTCGGTTACAAAGAAAGGAATCTACATATTCGGCCGCCAAGCTTGCCTTCCACGCCAAGGAGAGTCCTATCCGGACACGGGTGCAGTCTTCGGTCTTCGTGTCCTCGCAGCCCATCAGTCCGGCCCATGGCTACCAGGCCGGACGCCCGAGGACCCCTTAGTCCAGGACTCCCTCACCCCTTAAAGACTTGCTAGGGAGGACTCGGTGCCTTATGCCGAAATTTTTTGCGGTTGCTTCCTGAAGAAGACAGGGTACCTTGCACGGGAAGTCATCCATATAGCGCACTGAGTAGCCTTGACTTGGAAGCTTCTTTGGTAGTTTGCGAGAGAAGACTGTGTTGCTTATACCATAAGCTTCTCATTGTGATATGTGGACCGGTTACCACATACACACACTATCTTAATATTTCTACTGTGGATTACTTGTATGAAAAGGGGTTTGCTGAACTATCCTCCTTCCTGAGCACTGAATACATGGCACATTCTTGCTTTCTTCCAGGTATATCGGGTCTTAGAATCATCCTCATTGAAGAATCAAACCTTTTCCATCTGAATCATACCTTTGACCGATGATATACTGTCGATCTTGCACACAATTTATCTGCTTGCCTATTTGATCATTTCTGCTATGAAGAGTGCACACTGGGGGTGGACTTGATTATCCATATTGTTGTGAGGAGTGCACACTAATGCAAACTTGATTATCATCATCACAATTAGATATTTCTCATTTCACTACAGTCGGCTGAGAATTCCATTATGTTCAACTGGGTTTCCAAATACTTGAATTCCTTGCTGATTTTTCGGGTCCAGTGTCGGTTGACGAGCAACTTTAATAAGGGGAAAATATGTAACTCCGAAGGCCCAAAGAAAGAAGCAAAATAAATGACAAGAACAAAAGCACACAAAGCGTACTAATAATATAAATAATCAAGCAACATCACATATTACTGATACTCACACAATAATATGCATGCATACCTAAGCACACAAATCTCACGGAAACTCCGGTATTGCGGTCTAATATGTTGTGGTGGTGTGCACAAAAAGTGAATCTGCGTGTGGAAGGAGTTGGCATAACCAAGGCTACACCAAGCGTTGGCTGAACACCGGTCACAACCGGATGGATACGGAGGCGTGGACGGACTTGGTGATCAAGTAGCGAGACACAAGATCACGACCACATCATCATCAAACGTACAAAAGGGGAACCGTACACGTCCAAAGAATGGAATGACAGGGCAAGATTGGGGAGGAAAAGAAAGGCTTGCTAGCATTGCCCTTTTCTGATAACAAATAGCAGTAAGGGTTGTCGAAGGGACGAGATGGATGACAAGATTCGGGATAGAGACAAGTCTATCACCGAAATAATATGGGTGGGTGGCGGAAAGATATCGACATGATATTCGAGCATAACTCCTGCAAGTGGTGTCTGGAACACTTGGTACCAGGGCATCACTCTGCTGGGACAGAGATGACGCCGAACACCGAAAAGCGAGTATGCAAAGAGGAAGGGTGTAGGTAGTGGATCAAAACCGATACCACCTACACTCGCAAGATAAACCGTTGGGGACCAAATAATGATCTATATGCATGCTATGCAACAAACAAGTGCAGCAATCAAGTGCAACAAACCACTGAGCTCTATACTACCGCTTTCTAACGCTCACGCGGGCTAGGGCGTCCTACAACCAGACCTGCTCTTATACCAAGCCTGTGGCACCCCGGCTCAGAGAAACCGGAACGCCCCGTATTCAGCCCAGAGATCGAGGAGAAGTCTTCTGGAAGACGGCACTGCTTAGCATAGAACAAATCATCTCTTTATTACAAGCTATATGGATACAAGGGGATTACATCGGCACAGCGACACTACGCCTGCCACGATTGCTCCATGCAAGCAGCAGAACAACACGAAGCAGCGGAATAACTACTGGCAGCGGAACAGCGACGACGGTGATGAACTCCACTCCGCAGGGACTCTGGCTGGAACGCTTATCCTAGCTCGCAAACAAGGGATGCATGGCAAACAAGTAATCAAATCCGGCATGACCTGCAAACTAGCATGACACGCCAGGTCAGTACATTGAATATACTTACAAGCTCACAACAACCAAAGCAATCAAGACAGACAACAACATGGCAATTATCGGTTAACATGGATTAACATGATACTATCAGAACAACATGGCATGAACAACATGATACAGCTAGAACAATACGAGCATGGCATGAACATATAAACATGATGACACTATCATGCAACATGATGACGTTATCATGCACCCACTTACTCTGTTCGGGTTACTCGTAACCATCACACATCACACGATTATCTCAGGATCCAATCAAGCTTGGTATTAACAATACCGTAGTAATCACCACATGACCACAAGGAGCTTGATCTTTACCCTTGACTCTCGCATAATACCACAAATATCCATCAACTCGGTATCCTCGATACCACGGTGATCATCTCACGATCACAATCAACTTCTTTCTCATCATCGACCCAAGGTTGTTATTAAGCACATTATTATTATTACTGTTGATCCACAGTGTGACCAACTACGAATTGGGCCCTTATCCGCGGGCACGGCTATCGATAGATTTAATATACACTCTGCAGAGGTAGCGCACTGTACCCACACCACGGAACCCATGGCCTCGCACCCCTATTCGGGTGGACCAACGGCGTTCCGACAAAACCGTCCTACTGCCATGACACTCTCCAGGCCACTCCGACAAACTCCCCTTTGGGCTAAGTCATGGGTGGCCCCGTGCCTACCAAAGGCATCAACAGCCACCGTCGTGGCAAAACAAAAACGGTCCCAAACAGGGACAAGGATCCTTACAACAACAACGGGCACACAAGGCTTATGCCGTCCTACCCGCCAAGGTAGCGCCCGCGCATAACCTTCCCTCGTTGGAGGCACTGGCGAGAGGTATGACAATAGACCCAGTTCGGACCTCCCCATAAAGGCAAATGTGGTTGCACTGGTCAGCTCGATATGGTGGCACCATGACTCAGCCAACATTTGTTCAAGTTCAATTTAATCCGGTTAAACTTGAATGCAATATGCTGAGCCATGATAAAATAACATGATGCAATTACAATGCATGATCATGATATAACCATGGGGTGCAACATAACTATCAACCATATCAACAATAAATAATATCCAACTGAGCATGGCATAATGACGAGCATGAATATCACAAGTATAACACTACTCATAGCATAACATGACCACTAACATCAACAATAAATACCATGCAATAACACATCAATAACATTACCGAGTAAACACTTAACCAACTAACAACAAAGGAACAATGCATATCAACGGTACTCGGTAACCGACAATAGTCATGCACCGAAGAACAACCCAAACTGTACTACTACCAAGCATGACCAATATGAAAGTAATATTAGTAGGTAGAACATGATAACAGAGTGCCAGAAAACATAGCATGACGGTAACCACCGATCCATAAGCATAACCGTAATAACGACAGCAGTAGCAAAACAAACATACAGTTATTAAAGATTCAAGTTGAAAACCAGTGCTACTGCATGGCTATCATGCAAATGGTGGTTGTGGCTTGCCTGGGGATGAAGAAGGCTCCGGGGAGAAGTGCGGTGAAGCCGCAGAAAAGATTCTCTCTTAGAGGGGGATGATTAGGGGCAAGGGCAAAAAGGTTATTTCCAGTATGTAAAACCATAGACAAAATGATACCAATGGAACGGTCTCGATGAGACGAAGAAGTAGGCTTTTGGATTCACCTGATTCGGAGTCTCGAGCAAAAAGTCATAGCTCGACGAAGTTCAGGGACCAATCTGCGAAAAATTCTACAAACAGGCCCCTGAGTGAGAAAACAGAAAGCGCCTTAAGCGAAAATACGTTTTCAGAACTGGGAAAGCGCACTTACAGCCGAAGAACACCAAAATACGCTTTCTCCATGGGAAAACATACTTTCAGGAGTACGCTTCCACTTATCCATGTGTGCAGTGGTGGGGCCGGCTCCGGTGTGGCTGACAGGTGGGACCCACCTTATCCATCTCTCTCCTCTTGGCTCCTTCTTCCTCCTCTCGACCGGGCATGACCGAACATAGGAGGCCGTGCACTCCGGTGACCGCCCCGGGCGACTCCGGCCACCTCCAGCGGAGTTCTGGCTACCGGAGTGCTCGGGGAACCGAGGCGCATCCGTCGGTGGAGTTCACGGACGCCGGGAACGACGGGAGAGACGATTTCCTGGGCAGGGCGGATGACGGCTACGGGCACTGGTGGGCTCATGGCCACGGCGCCGTAGGAGAGGGGATGGGGGTAGGGGGAGGTTCGTGGTGCTCCGTGGAGGGCTCTGGTGGTGGCAGGACGATGAGGGAGGGCTCGGTTCGGCCGAATTTAAGTAGAAGCCGGCAGTGAGGCTTCGGCCATGGGAGGGGCAGGAGAGGTTCTTGAGCTCGTTTGGGAGGCTGGGGAGGGGTAGTGGAGCAAGGCAAGGGTGGTGGTGAGCTTGAGGGGTCTTGGGGCTTCCTTATATAGGCGGGGCGAGGGAGACCGAGCCAGTCATCGCCGCACGATCTCGGCCAAGGCTCTGGCGAGGCGCGGTGATCACAGGGAGGAGCGGGAACGCGACGAAGGATAAGCGGACGAGGCGCAGAGGTCACGAAGATGAGCTACGCTCGAGGACACGAGGAGGAAGAAGCCACGGCGCGAACAGAGATGGTCGGCTACAGGTTTCCCGTGGGCGCGCGGCGACGAGCGCTGACGGAGGGGCTTACGGAGAGGGAGATGGCTCCAGGAGGACGGCGACGACGAGAGGAAGCTAGGGGACATGCTCGTGCTCGCTGAGACGCCGAGCAGAGGAGGGGCCCGAAGCAAACGACATCCTGGACGCGCGCACTGCATGCCAAGTCGGTGGTCACCGTGTGCACTGGTGCACACCGTGCCACAAGCTATGCCAAAAGATGTCTGGGGGTTAGTCCTTCCAGGGGAGGTTGCAACTGAGGTGGTAGCTCAGTTAAAGACTCTGTGGTTAAATGGTAAGTGAGCTCTGAAGTTTGATGTATCAATCTTGATCATGAAACAGTGATCAACTGAGGTGACATTAGAGCCACATAGGATGTCTGGGGAGTTTAGGTTAGGAAGAACTATAATTCTATCAATTATGAGATGACTTGGACCAGTATTTAATATAGTTGCTTAACAACCACATAACTTGGTCTAGAAACAAGAACATGAAGAGGCACTCACATAGAGTGATGAATTGAGTTGAAAATGGGCATGGAAGGATTATTTGGGCATATGAGGGTGCCATAAAAAATTCATACCATTTGGTCAAGCCAAAATGGTACTTCCTTCATACAACACCTCTCTGGATAGAAACTTAGGAAAAATCCCGAGGGAAAATGGCATGATGAAATGAGCCCAAAGCTTGTGGAGATAGGTTATATAGGTAGGAGAAGGCCCTGGAAAATTTTCAGCAATAATGGAGCAATATAAAATGTACTTGTTTCACTAACTGAAAATTTGGACAGAAACAAAGATTTGAAGTTGTGCTCACCTGGATGCATTGCATGAGCTCAAATATTGTGGAGAGCTTTGATTTGATAATATGAAGGACCATACAAAATTTCAACTCATTTGGACCATCCTAGCTACTACTTCCTTCACAACCAATTCCCTCAGATAGGAACTTTGAAAAATTGCGCAGGAATATTCACTAGGCAAATTAAGTTGAATTTTGGCATGAGGCAATTATATGGACATGAAAAGGTGTCCAAAAAGTGTGAGGTCAATTGGGAAAAGGTAAATGGCACTTGCTTCACAATCTGCCATTCAGGACAGAATAGGAAAATAATTAATTGAGCATGACGAGGATCATGGCAAATGAAATATTTTGCCATATTTGAGCAAGATATGACCCAAACAATTTATGAGAATTATTTGGGAATTTTCGGAGTGATGGAAATATAGGTTGCTTCACAACCTAGGGCAAATTGGGTTATTCCTTTAATAGAAAAGGAATATTCCCAAGGAAAAGAATATTGGGGTTTGGTCCAAGATGGAAATGGCAAGGTCTAGGAATGGAGATGGGGATGACAAGCCACTCTGGAAAGAAAGAAGAGGGCATATTCTTCAGTTTCCAGACCACATAGCCACGGAAAAAGAAAACTCAAGCAAAAAATCTCAAAAAAACAAAAGAAAAAGAAAGGGCCAAAAATCAGGTTGTGACAGAACTAGATTATTGACTCGAGTGCAAGTGGGAGACTGAAGGAAATATGCCCTAGAGGCAATAATAAAGTTGTTATTTTATATTTCCTTATATCATGATAAATGTTTATTATTCATGCTAGAATTGTATTAACCGGAAACTTGATACATGTGTGGATACATAGACAAAACACCGTGTCCCTAGTAAGCCTCTACTAGACTAGCTCGTTAATCAAAGATGGTTAAGTTTCCTAACCATGGACATGTGTTGTCATTTGATGAACGGGATCACATCATTAGGAGAATGATGTGATGGACAAGACCCATTCCTTAGCTTAGCATTATGATCGTTCAGTTTTATTGCTATTGCTTTCTTCATGTCAAATACATATTCCTTCGACTATGTGATCATGCAACTCCCGAATACCGGAGGAATACCTTGTGTGCTATCAAATGTCACAACGTAACTGGGTGATTATGAAGATGCTCTACAGGTATCTCTGAAGGTGTTTTGTTGGGTTGGCGTGAATCAAGATTAGGATTTGTCACTCTGAGTATCAGAGAGGTATCTCTGGGCCCTCTCGGTAATACACATCATAAGCTTGCAAGGAAACGACTAAGGAGTTAGTCACGTGGTGATGTATTATGGAATGAGTAAAAAGACTTGCCGGTAACGAGATTGAACTAGGTATGAAGATACCGACGATCGAATCTCGGGCAACTAACATACCGATGGACAAAGGGAATTATGTATGTTGTCATAAGGTTCAACCGATAAAGTTCTTCATAGAATATGTAGGAGCCAATATGGGCATCCAGGTTCCGCTATTGGTTATTGACCGGAGAGGTGTCTCCGTCATGTCTACAAAGTTCTCGATCCCGTAGGGTCCGCACACTTAACGTTCGTTGACGATATAGTACTGTATGAGTTATGTATGTTGGTGACCGATTGTTGTTCGGAGTCCCGGATGAGATCACGAACATGACGAGGAGCTCTGGAATGGTCCAGAGGTAAATATTGATATATAGGATGATATGGTTCAGCCAAGGGGTGAAGCCCACGGGGCTTTAGGTCGGTGCAAAAGGAGTTTTGCGGAGGCCAACGCCGGAGACCCTGGGCCAGACGCCAAGTGTTGGGAAACATAGCATGCAATTTCAAAAATTTCCTACGCTCACGCAAGATCTATCTAGGAGATGCATAGCAACGAGAAGGGGAGAGTGTGTCCACGTACCCTCGTAGACCGAAAGCAGAAGCGTTTGACAACGCGGTTGATGTAGCCTCCCCCAATAGTTATTCAATAATTCAGGAAGAGTCCAATCATCATAATTTTTCAATATGTTATTCAATAATTCTTCAGCTTGCCCAATAGTTCGTTCCCTGAAAACACAACCAGCACAACTATCTAGGAAATCCCTAGAAGCATCAGTTAGTCCATTATAGAAGATATCAAGTATTTCATTTTTCTTAAGTGGATGATCAGGCAAAGCATTAAGTAATTGGCAAAGCCTGCCCAAGCTTGTGGGCGACTCTCTTCTTCAATTTGCACAAAGTTAAATATTTCCTGTAAGGCAGCTTGTTTCTTATGAGCAGGGAAATATTTTTCAGAGAAGTAATAAATCATATCTTGGGACTACACACATAACCAGAAGCAAGAGTATTGTACCAAGCTTTAGCATCACCCTTTAATGAGAACGGGGATAATTTGAGAATATAGTAATAGCGAGTTTTCTCATCATGAGTAAAAAGGGTGGCTATGTCATTCAACTTAGTAAGATGTGCCACAACAGTTGCAGTTTCATAACCATGGAAAGGATCAGATTAAACCAAAGTAATTAACTCTGGGTCGATAGAGAATTCATAATCCTTATCATCAATAAAGATAGGCGAAGTAGCAAACTTAGGATCATATTTCACTCTAGCATTGAGAGATTTTTCTTTATACTTGCATAATAATTTCTCTAGATCATCTCTATCCTTACAAGCAAGAATGTCTCTAGTTGTCTCCTCATTCATAACATAGCCTTCCGGTACCTTAGGCAATTCATATCTAGGAGGGCTAGTTCTAGTAGGTGTTTCAAGATTTTCAGTTTCAAGCTCATCATAAGTATCAACAACATCATGTTGTCTTACTCTAGCAATTTGTTCATCAAGAAAATCACCTAGTGGAACATCATCATCATCAAGCAAGGTACTAGCATCATCATAAGTATCATTCATAGCAGAAGTAGCATCATTAATAACTTGCAACATATCAGGATTAATAGCATGTGGTGGTGTTGCAAGTTTATTTATAACCGAAGGTGAATCAAGTGCGGAGCTAGATGGCAGTTCCTTACCTCCCCTCGTCTTAGAGGGATAAATCTTAGTCTTAGCATCCTTCGGATTCTTCATAGTGATAAATTGATAATAATACCAAGTGACTCAACAAATATAACTATGCTCCCCGACAACGACGCCAGAAAAAGGTCTTGATAACCCACAAGTATAGGGGATTGCAAAAGTTTTCGAGGGTAGAGTATTCAACCCAAATATATAGATTCGACACATGGGGAGCCAAAGAATATTTGCAAGTATTAGCAGCTGAGTTCTCAATTCAACCACACTGGGAGATTAATTATCTGCGGCAAAGTGATCAGTAGCAAAGTAATATGATAGTTTTGATAATAGTAGCAGCAGCAATAGTAACAGTAACAGTGATAGCAGTGATTTTGTATCAAGTGCAACAATAACGATAGCAGTAGTAACTTAGCAAGAACAATATAAGATAAATTCGTAGGCATTGGATTGGTAATTTGTTGGATGATATTCATCATGTGACAGTCATAACCTAGGGCGATACGACACTAGCTCCAGTTCATAAATATAATGTAGGCATGTATTCCGTAAATAGTCATACGTGCTTATGGAAAGAATTTGCATGACATCTTTTGTCCTACCCTCCCGTGGCAGCGGGGTCCAATTGGAAACTAAGGGATATTAAGGCCTCCTTTTAATAGAGAACCGGAACAAAGCATTAACACACGGTGAGTACATGAACTCCTCAAACTACGGTCATCACCGGGAGTGGCCCCACTGGTACAGCGACATGCTATACAAATGGTTTTTAACCCCTTTCTGCGACGACATTTGGAACCGTCGCCAAGTGAGTGTGGTCGATAGGGGGGTCCTTCCCACACGACCCAGAAACCGTCGGGGATAGGCCCTCCTGGGACACCAAATGAGCTCGTGTGCGATCGGGCGAGGCATCGAAACCCAATAATTTCCGTAGGTATGTACATCCCACATGGTGAATCCTAGAAAATCATTTCCGTAGGTATGTACATCCCACACGATGAATCCTAAAAAATCATTTCCGTAGGTATGTACATCCCAGACGGTGAATACTAGAAAAACATTTCCGTAGGCATGTATATCACACACTGTTCTTTGTGTGGAAACGTTTGTGCAAGGTGGCCTAACACAGACAGTTCGCTGCCGGAAGCTGTGTGTGATTGTTAGTTAATCGAATACGCCTACTTTCTAGAAACCGTGCGAGTTGTTTGAGTTCATCGCCCACGGTGCTGTCTGAGTAACCATCTGCAATAGAAAACCCCAATAAGCAGGGTAATTAGCCTATTATTGATAATCCATGTACTAATCAAATTGATATTTCTTATAAAACACGCCAGATATTTCATATTCGCATAAAAGCAACCAGGATTTCATAATCGAATTACATCAGATAGCTTCGGCACTCAGTTATGCCATTACACAACAGCACCAAGTTTCACATGCAGCATAAAAAAACCTTTGGAAAGTAGCATCATACACGATAAATAGACAGATGAATCTCATCTGGGAAACTGCAGAAGCAGAAGGCAAATATTGAGCCTTCAGTGATGTTGAATGTCCTTGCAACTTTAGGCCAGTGGCTATGGATAATTGCCCGCCCAACCTTCGTCCTCTTCAGCAAGACTTCAATATTGTACTGTGGGTGTTGAATGAATACATTCCTCACCTCTTGACCATGCAGGTGGTTTGAGAGGTAATCATCGGTGAACTGCTTTGAGAAGTACTAAAAACAAAGCTATGCATAAATCGCTGTTGTAAATTTTGAAATGGCGCAAGGGGTAAAAACAAGGTAAAAGAGTTGGTACCATCCTATAGTTGACTGATGTCTTCTTCATTGTGCAAACAAAGATCTTGCTGTTATTCGTCGCAAGTTTCTTCATCCTAACAATATTTCTGAGTTTCTTGACTTGACTGATATTCATGGACATCTCATTTCCCCATATGCAAAATGGGTCGAACAGTGGGTCTAAGCCTCTGACAGCAGGACGTACATGCGCAAGACCAAATTGTAAGAAACCTAAATATTAGAATGATTCCTGCAACTGCACAATAATGTGCTATTAGCCAAAGGACCCTGCTTGAACAAACCTCGATGGTAAACCGCAGTGTCTCCCATTGTTTCCCTGCAACACACATAAGGAAGATCTTGATCAGGTTAACTGAGAGTTGCCATCCTATCAGTAGAATATGTATTGAGTACAGCCAAATTCGATTGGTGTCACATGCATAACAATACAAAATTGTACCCACAGCAAATGAAAATCAAATTGCAGAACTGAAGCCAACAGTCAAATGGACAGCAGACCAAATGAACCAAAATAGTTAACTGAGTATGACATTGCAGAATAGAAAAATGTACTAGAAGATAAGACAGTTAACAAAACAAAGAATGCTTGAGAACAGTACTACGAAATGTAGCAATTGTTGGACCAAAGTGTTAACTGAACATTACATTTCAGAGGACCAAACTGTTAACTGAACATCAGATTGCATATTAACATTAGAGAGGACAAATCACTAGAAGGCACTGGCGGTGGCCTCAAGAAAACAGCATGAACTGTATTTTAAAGTAGACAACTGCGTGGCGGTGTCGACCGTGGCCTCGAAGACGAGGTGCTCCTCCAAGATCTGGCGGTCGTCACAAATGGCATCCATAGCGACCTCATGCGCGCGTGCGGCCACATGCTACTGAGCTCCATGTTATACTGCGTGCAAAATGGTTGTGGGCGGCGCTTAATTGGAGGAGGGGCAGTGATCTCGGTGGAAGGTGTCGCGTCGTCGGTCGGGGCATGTGGGACGGGAAAGGAGGAGGATGGTGTGGGTGGGGTGTGGATTACCTGACCATATCGACGAGGCCGCGCAACAAGAAGAAGGGTTAGCGGCGAGGAGGCTGCGCAGCAAGAAGAAGGATCATCGGCGAGGAGGCGACGCTGCAAGAAGAAGGGTCGCCGGCGAGGAGGCGGCGGTGCAAGAAGAAGGGTAGCCGGCGAGGAGGCGGCGCTGCAAGAAGAAGGGTCGCCGGCGAGGAGGCTGAGCTGCCAGTAAGCAGGAGTGAAGGTTTGAACTTGGAAAGCAAGGAGGAACAACGGAAATGTGGCTTTTGGTAGGAGGTAGGGGGAGGCAAGATAGATATTTCCAGGGTAGCAAAAAAAATTCGCTCGATGCCGCGAGAAACTGGCGCGCAAGTGTGGTTCAAGCAGGGGCGGTGGACTGTAGACAACGAAGCTTCCTGCGTAAGCCAGACAAGACGGTGCGCCAAGATATTTTATATCGCATCCCACACGATTCTTTCTAGTGAACTGTTTGTGGTATACCTGATTTTTTTCATTATGTTTTGAAAGACAAAATGGTGTTACGGAGGGAAAGGATGGTGTTTGAATTGCTAGAACATTTACGTACAGTGAACATGCAACTAGTACATGAGTATCGTGTTTAAATTTGGAATTATTCTGGGTTTGTTTGGCATTTTTATGCATTAATTGATTTTCTGGGCATTTAATGTGCATAATTCAAATTTGAACTACAAGCACATGCTCCAATGCACCAAAGTTTGTTGAAAAATCACATGTGTGTCTTTGGGTGAATTTATATGTCCCATGCAAGAAATGGGAATGAAATTCAAACATCTGGGCGTCGTGGCTCAGCTGGAAAGATTGAGAAACTTGGTTTTTTAATTCCTGTAAATCCAAAACACGCCTGAAAATCATGAAACTTGGCATGATGTCATGATATGGCACCAACATGCTGTGGTAATTTTTTTGGCCGAATTGGGACAAGCTTTGGTGTAAGCTTCTTACAAACCGGAGCTTCCCTCAAGAAGGCTCGTGGTTCTGAGAGGGAACGTGTCACCTCCGTGTGTAAAACGACATACGTACACTGCCTTCTCCCGCCTAAATTTTTGTACACTGGCAATTAGAGCAAATAGAAGTATCGTGCTAAATTTTGGAATTATTCCGGGTTCGTTTGGCCTTTTTTATACATTAATTGAGTTTCTGCGCATTTAATGTGCATAATTCAAATTTGAACTACAAGCACATACTCCAGTGCACCAAAATTGGTTGAAAAATCACATGTGTGTCTTTGGGTGAATTTATAGGTCCCATGCAAGAAATGGGAATGAAATTCAAACATCTGGGCGTCGCGGCTCGGCCGAAAAGATTGAGAAACTTGGCTTTTTAATTCCTGTAAATCCAAAACATGCCTGAAAATCATGAAACTTGGCATGGTGTCATGACATGGCACCAACATGCTGCGGTAATTTTTTTGGCCGAATTGGGACAAGCTTTGGTGTAAGCTTCTTGCAAACCGGAGCTTCCCTCAAGAAGGCTCGTGGTTCCGAGAGGGAACGTGTCACCTCCGTGTGCGAAACGAGATACGTACACTGCCTTCTCCCGCCTTAATTTTTCTAGACAGGCAGATTAGACAAAATAGAAGTATCGTGCTAAATTTTGGAATTATTCCGGGTTCGTTTGGCCTTTTTTATACATTAATTGAGTTTCTGCGCATTTAATGTGCATAATTCAAATTTGAACTACAGGCACATGCTCCAGTGCACCAAAGTTGGTTGAAAATCACATGTGTGTCCTTGGGTGAATTTATAGGTCCCATGCAAGAAATGGGAATGAAATTCAAACATCTGGGCGTCGTGGCTCGGCTGGAAACATTGAGAAACTTGGTTTTTTAATTCCTGTAAATCCAAAACACGCCTGAAAATCATGAAACTTAGCATGGTGTCATGACATGGCACCAACATGTTGCGGTAATTTTTTTGGCCGAATCGGGACAAACTTTGGTGTAAGCTTCTTACAAACCGGAGCTTCCCTCAAAAAGGCTCGTGCTTCCGAGAGGGAACGTGTCACCTCCGTGTATCAAACGACATACGTACACTGCCTTCTCCCACCTTAATTTTTTTACACAGGCAGATTAGACCAAATAGAAGTATCGTGCTAAATTTTGGAATTATTCTGGGTTCGTTTGGCCTTTTTTATACATTAATTGAGTTTCTGCGCATTTAATGTGCATAATTCAAATTTGAACTACAAGCACAGGCTCCAGTGCACCAATTTTTTTTAAATCACATGTGTGTCCTTGGGTGAATTTCTAGGTCCTATGCAAGAAATGGGAATGAAATTCAAACATCTGGGCGTCGTGGCTCGGCCGGAAAGATTGAGAAACTTGGTTTTTTAATTCCTGTAAATCCAAAGCACGCCTGAAAATCATGAAACTTGGCATGGTGTCATGACATGGCACCAACATGCTGTGGTAAATTTTCTGTCCGATTTGCGAAGGCGCACACATTAACAATCAACAAAGTCATTTTGGAACAAGTGATGTCATGTTACAAATCCGAAACACAAGTATTATTGAAACCGTGGGTGTTCTACTTACCAATTACGTGCCGCCACGCGTCCCTTTTTTTATTGGCTAGGATGTGCCATGCGGGGTAGCTATTTGACTACGGGAGGCGTGCGATCAGACCCCTGTGCGTGCTGATTGGGAGGAGAGCCCTTTGACCGCTACCCGCTGCGCACCTCCCTCACAACGTCTCCATTAATGGCGCCTGAGCCCCTGTTCTATGGTGTGGCTATATGTCTCACTGGACTGAGATTTAAGAGAGAAAAATGAAAATCTGAAAAGAAAGTTTTGCACGGATCTTGATGTAAGATTTGACAAACCTATATAGCATCGACTGCGACTTATAGCAATCATGATGAATATAAGGACGATGACAGTGGATAATAATTGTCTTACATATTTAGGAACGTAATTAAAAAAGCCACATGCGGCAACGCCCGAAATACACACGGGCAAAAGAAGGAAGACAACGATCTGGCTCGCTGATCTCTACAGTTTTGCAGGCCGCGGGAACTAGTCTCCACGGTGAGCGGCGATGAGCTCTTTCTTGTCCTCAAGATGCTGCTTGAGAGCATCCACGGATTCCTCCACCAGCCTTCTGCGCTTGATGCGCAGCATGGCATTCTCGTCCATAAGTTTCTCGACGCTAACGCTGGTCCTCTTCAACAAGGCAGTGGTCTCCTCCTGCTGCTCCGCACTTCCAACGATCTTCGCCCTCAGTAGGTTGCGCTCGGCCCGGAGCTTCGCATTGCTCTCATTTAGTTGCCGGATGACGCCGGTAGCCTCTTCAAAAGAGGCTTTCATGTCGTCCTGCAACCTCGCCCAGCCAGAGATCTGATCCATCTGGCTATGGACGATCGCATGCATGCGCCTGTAAGAGTCCTCGCCTGCCTGCGAGACATTTTCCAAGGCTACCGCGGCGCGGGAGGACATATCTACTGCATTCGCGGCGCGGCGCGACATCTCTTCTGCTTCCACGGCGCGGCGGGACCAGTCTGCCGCATCGACGGCGCGGCAGGACCTGCGTGCTACTTCGGCGGTGCGGCGGGACATGCCGACGGCGTTCGCAGTGAGGCGGGACATCTCTCGCGCTTCCGCTTCCATGCTCGCATCTCCCTGGTGGCAATCTCTCGACCTAGAACTCACGCTGGCCATGGCAGATGCAAAGGGAACGATGATGAATGACTTTTTTGTTTTTGTAGATGAGGAGTTGAGGACGAATGTGCAGTCATCTTGGAGTAGTAGTATTTATAACCGAGTAGTAATACGCTCCTAAGTGGGAAACCGTTTAGGTTGTAATCGGTGTGAATAGGTTTGCAATTTGGAATGTGACGGGACGCATGCTCAAAATTTACTGACGGTTATAAGTGCGGCACTATTCCCGGAAGGCGTAACGTGGGCACGTACGCCTTCTCGGCTGCGTACGTGGCGTTTGCACCATAGGGTGCACCGCAATAGGCAATGTCAGCACACGTCTTGTTCCAACAACCGTGCGCGCTCGCTATTACCATCGCGCATGCTTCTTTTAATTAGAATGTGTGTGCCCATCTAGCGCACACACGTTGATCTATCTAACTATTTCAGTTTGTTGTGGCTAATCGCAAATAGTTCATCCATATGAAGTGTATGCCATCAATCACAGACACTTTGATCTAGCTGACCCGTTTCTGTTCTGTTGCCTAATCGCAAACAGTTAATCCTTCTGAAGCGTATGCCCTCAATCACACACACCTTGATCTGGCTGACCGTTTCTTTTGTGTTGCCTAATCACAAACAGTTCATCCGAGTGAACCGTATGCTGTATATCGCACACGCCTTCATCAAGCTGCCCGTTTCTTTTGTTCTGCCTCATCGCAAACAGTTCATTAGACTGAACTGTATGCCCTGCATCGCACACGCAACTAAAATCTGAACCGTGTTTGATGGCTCTGCCATCGCAAACGTTTTGCACCTTTTTGACGGTTCTTTTACACCACCGTTTGCGATTATTGCATCGCACACACTTTCGTCGAAGTGTCTCTGATCCTAGTGTCGCCTTAGCAGCATCCTGCAGTAGTTTCCTGACTATTGTCGCTCCGGGGTTGCCGGATCATAACACGTAGTAGGTGACTATAACTTGCAAGATCGGATCTAGAGCATGGATATAATGGTGATAACATAAACGGTTGAGATCTGAAATCATGGCACCAGGGCCCAAAGTGACAAGCGTTAAGCATGGCAAAGTCATAGCAACATCAATCTCAGAACATAGTGGATACTAGGGATCAAGCCCTAACAAAACTAACTATATTACATGATGAATCTCATCCAACTCCTCACCGACCGGCGAGCCTACGAAGGAATTACTCACTCCCGGTGGGGAGCATCATGGAATTGGCGACGGAGAAGGGTTGGTGCTGACGAAGATCGAAGATCCCCCTCTCCGGAGCCCCAAACAGGCTCCAGATCTGGCCTCCCGATGAAGAAGAGGAGGTGACGGCGTCTCCGTCTCATGGAACGCGATAATTCTTTCTCCCTGATTTTTTTCTGGAAAATAGGATTTTATAGCATCGGTTTCAGGGTCTGTGGGGCCACTAGGTGGGGACAATCCACCTCGGCGCGCCTGGGGGGCATTCCGAGAACTTTTATTTCTGCAGAAAAACAACACCATGGTAGTTCTGCTGAAAATAGCGTCAGTCCGGGTTAGTTTCATTCAAATCATGCAAATTAGAGTCCAAAACAAGAGGAAAAGCGTTTGGAAAAGTAGATACGTTGGAGACGTATCAGTGCCCCCTACTGATCGGTGCCAGGGAGGCTGGCACTGTGGCCGGCGCGGTGGCCAGCAGCGGCAGTAGGTGCCCGCAGGGCCCCCTCGTCACCAGCAGCAGCCGCAGCAAGCGCCCCCCATGGGCCGACGGGTACAACCCGTGGACCGGCGTTGTCCACGCGTACACCATGCCCGTCCCACGGGCGCCGACCCCGACTCTTCCGGTGCCACGTCCCCCGGCGCATCAGGCGTACTACGCGGCTCCGCAGCCCTATGGAAGGTATCCACCACCGCAGCTGAGTGGTGCCTACATCTTCCCGATTGCGTCACCGCCACCTCCACCGGCGCTGCCACCGGCGCCTTGGGCCGGCGTTACTCGCCGCGCTGCACACCACTCCTACGCCGAACACCTACACTGGGGGCGGTGATTGGTACAAGGACACCGGGGCCACTGCAGACATGTTCGCTCATCCTGGTAATCTTGCCTCTTTCTCTCCCGTCACCACCGCCCACCGCATCATTGTCAGTGATGGTTCCACCCTCCCCATCACACATGTCGGGCACTCTTCATTTCCTTCTAACTCCATGCCTTTATCTTTGTCTAACATACTTGTGTCACCTCATCTTATTAAGAATCTTATTTCCGTTCGTTGTTTCACTCGTGAAAATCCTGTTACTGTTGAATTTGACGAGCTTGGTTTCTGTGTCAAGGACGCTCGAACCAGGATGGTACTTCACCGATGTGACAGCCCCGACGAGCTCAATTCGGTGCATCCGCCCTCCTCCACCACCACTGCACCGGTCGCTCTCTCCGCTGGCGTTGATCTCTGGCACGCTCGTTTGGGTCATCCCAACCCCGTCACTCTTCCTCATATTCTTAGGAGTTTCAATTTCAGTTGTAATAAGATAGAGGATCATACCTGTCATGCTTGTTGTGTTGGCAAACACGTTCGTCTTCTGTTTAATAACTCCACCACCATTGCTTCTTTTCCTTTTCAGTTGATTCATAGTGATGTGTGGACCTCTCCAGTTCCTAGTAATTTGGGCTATTTATATTATCTGGTTATCCTTGATGACTCATTATGTGTGGACTTTTCATTTGCGACCAAAGTCGGATGCACTTTCCACCTTGACGGCTTTTTACTCCTATGTAGCATGCAGTTTGGGCGTCCCATTCTTGCTCTTCGGACTGACAATGGAAAATAGTTCGACAATCTTGCTTTCCGCACTTTTCTGTCGCACCATGGCACAATTTTTCGTCTCACTTACCCGTATACTTCACAGCAAAATGGTCGAGCCAAACGCGTTCTTCGCACTCTGAATGACTGCATTCGCACGCTCATGTTTCATGCCAACGTGCCGCCTCGCTTTTAGTCGGACGCACTTGCTACCGCGTCGCTTCTTCTTAACCTCCAGCCATGTCTCCCGCGGTGGAACTACGCGCCTCATCATCTTCTCTTCTGTACGCCACCCTCTTATGATGGTCTGCGTATCTTCGAGTGTTTATGTTATCCTAGCACTGCTGACATTTCTCCTCATAAACTTGCACCACGTTCTATTGCATGCATCTTTATTGGCTACCCTTCCAACTCCAAGGGCTATTGGTGCGACGATCCCATATCCCATCGCGTGTTCACTTTCTGACACGTTTACTTTGATGAGCATGTGTTTCCATTTCAGCAGGTAAACCCGGCCGTTCCTCCATCATGAGTCCCTAACGATGTGGCACCATCGGCGCCTCGCTCGGGGCGCTCGCACGCTGCCCTCGGCCTGCCCTTGGCTTTGAGGCACGTCACCCGCAGCCTGCGGCTGCCTCCGGGTCCAGCGCTGGGCCTTCCAGCCCCGCGGGCCCCGCCTCGACGCCGTCTTACGGCTCGACGTCCGCCTCGCCGCCGCCCTCCGACTCGGTGGGCCATGCGGCTTTCGCCGCCTCCTCGCCACCGATGCCCGACGGGTCGGCCACGCCCACGGACTCGGCTCCCGCGGCGCCACCCTCTGCCGCCACCTCGGCTGCGGCCTTACCGCTCTCCGTCACGTCTTCACCGGTGGCTGCGGCTCACCACCCGCGGTTGGTCCGGTCACTCGCGCCCGTATGGGCGTTTTTCGCCCGAGCTCGCGCTATGCTTCAGATGCATACGTCCACACAACATCCACCTCTACGCCATCGCCTTTGTCGTCCTCTGTTCGAGTCGCTCTTCGTGACCCGCTCTGTTTTATCCTTAGTAGCAACGATACATACGTGTCGGTTCCCTTTCTGTCACTGGGATCAAGCACCGTAAGATCGAACCCACTACAAAGCACCTCTTCCCATTGTAAGATAAATAGATCAAGTTGGCCAAACAAAACCCAAATATCGGAGAAGAAATAGGAGGCTATAAGCAATCATGCATATAAGAGATCAAAGAAAACTCAAATAACTTTCATGGCTATAAAAAGATAGATCTGATCATGAACTCAAAGTTCATCGATCCCAACAAACACATCGCAAAAGAGTTACATCATATGGATCTCCAAGAGACCATTGTATTGAGAATCCAGCGAGAGAGAGAAAGCCATCTAGCTACTAACTACGGACCCGAAGGTCTACAAAGAACTCCTCACGCATCATCGGAGAGGCACCAATGGAGGTGGTGAACCCCATCTGAGATGGTGTCTAGATTGGATCTGGTGGTTCCGGACTCTACGGTGGCTGGATGAATATTTCGTCGATGCCTTTAGGGTTTCTGGAATATTGGGGTATTTATAGAGTAAAGAGGCGGTCCGGGGGCACCCGAGGTGGGCACAACCCACCAGGGCGCGCCTGGGCCTCCTGGCGCGCCCTGGTGGGTTGTGCCCCCCTCAGGGCACCCCCCAGGCACAGCCAAGGCCCGTTATGTTCCTTCAGGCCCATAAAAATTCTCCGTAAAGTTTTGGGCCATTTGGACTCCGTCTGATATTGATTTTCTGCGATGTAAAAAACATGGAAAAAACAGCAACTGGCACTTGGCACTATGTCAATAGGTTAGTACCAAAAAATGATATAAAATGACTATAAAATGATTATAAAACATCCAAGATTGATAATATAACAACATGGAACAATAAAAAATTATAGATACATTGGAGACGTATTAGCATCCCCAAGCTTAACTCCTGCTCGTCCTCGAGTAGGTAAGTGATAAAAACATAATTTTTGATGTGGAATGCTGCCTAACATGTCATATCATATTCTTTTCTTTATAGCATGGGCACTTGGACTTTTTATGTGATTCAAAGCAGTAGTCTAGTTTTGATATGATAATTTAGATACTCGAGCATATCAACAAGCAACCATGTCTTTCAAAATATCAACGCTAAAATAAGTTATCCCTAGCCCATCATGCTCAACCATTGATCCATTCATGAAACACACTCGAATATTAGCTACACCCAATACTTAAGTACGATCATATTGCCTCCTAGTTGGTGCTTTTGTAAGAGAAGATGGGGACTCAAAAATAAAAATTGCATAAAGTAAAAGAAAAGCCGTTTGCCGAGGGAAGTAGGGATTTGTAGAGGTGCCAGAGCTCAAAGCGAAAAACTTAGAGATAAAAACATTTTGGGAGGTGTGTCCATCCCACCAACGAAAACGACTTGAGTTCCCAACACTTTCCATGCTAGATATATCATAGGCGGTATCCAAACAGAAAATAAAGTTTATTCCTTTTTCCACCATACTTTCACTTTCCATGGCTAACCGTATCCACGGGTGCCCTCCATACCAACACTTTCCAAGGAATTTATTATTTGACAACATAAAGTAAATTCATTTTTGCATTTCGGGACTAGGCATCCCTAAAACCTTTGCCTTACTCTCGTGCAATGACAAGTGAATAAACACTCGTCGTGAGAATAACACATCTAGCATGGAAAATATTAGCTACCTCTCACCGCTCCGCGAGCGAAACAAACACACAAAAGAGAAGTTTATTTTGAAAATTAGAGATGGAAAATGCAAATTTGCTTAGAATGGCAAAAGAATACTGCATATAGGTAGATATAGTGGACTCATGTGGCAAAACTGGTTTAAAGGATTTTGAATGCACAAGTAGAGATCATACTTGGTACAAAATGAAGGCTAGCAAAAGATTGAGAAGCGACCAACCAAGAAACGGATAAGCAAGCATTAAGCATAAATAACACCGAATAATGCACCACAAGTAGGATATAATTTCATTGCATGACTATTGACTTTCGTGCTTGCATAGGGAATCACAAACCTTAACACCAATATTCTTACTAAAGCATAATTACTCATCAACATAACTCACATATCACATCATCATATCTCAAAACTATTACTAAGAATCAAGTTTATTTTGTCCAATGATCTTCATGAAAGGTTTTATTATATCCTTCTTGGATATCTATCACTTTGGGACTAATTTTCATGTGTTGCTTTTCATAAGCTCAAACAAATATAAGTGAAGATCATGAGCATAATTCTTTTTCTTTCTCTCAAAATAATTTAAGTGAAGCAAGAGAGAATTTCTTCAAAATTTTACTAACTCTCAAATAAATCTAAGTGAACCAAGAGAGCATTTCTTCAAAAATACTAAAGCACACCGTGCTCAAAAAGATATAAGTGAAGCAATAGAGCAAGTCCATAGCTCAAAATAAATAAATTAAGTGAAGCATAGAGAGCAATTCTAACAAAGTCATGACATAATTTTGGCTCTCTCAGATAGGTGTGTCCAGCAAGGGATCAAGACTTAAAACACAAAATAAAACAAGCAAAGACTCATATAATACAAGACGCTCCAAGCAAAACACATATTATGTGACGAATAAAAATATAGTTTTGAGTAAAATACCGATGGTTGTTGGAAGAAAGCGGGGATGCCACTCGGGGGCATCCCCAAGCTTAGTTGGTTTCTCATTATTGGATAATAGCTTGGGATGCCGGGGCATCCCCAAGCTTAGGCTCTTCTATCCTTCCTTCATCCATCGTAAGATAACCCAGAACTTGAAAACTTCAATCACACAAAACTCAACAAAACCTCCGTGAGATCCGTTAGTATAAGAAAGCAAACCACTACTATAAGTACTGTATCAAACCAATTCATATTTTTTTGTATTATATCTACTTTATTCCAACTTTTCTATGGAAAAAACTCATCAAAGAAAACCATAGAGCCATCAAAATAAGCACACAACACAAAGAAAACAGAATCTGTCAAAACAGAACAGTCTGTAGCGATCTGACTTTTTCAAAAACTTCTGGAACTTCAAAAATTCTGAAAGAATAGGCCGACCTGGGTAATATTTATATTAATCTTCTGCAAAAAGAATCAGGGAAAAAGCTCTTTCTAATAAAAATTGAGAATTGTTTTCGTGAGCGCAAAGTTTCTGTCTTTTTCAGCAAGATCAAACAACTACCACCCAAGAAGATCCTATCGGTTCTACTTGGCACAAACACTAAATTAAACACAAAAAACACAATCATAACAGTAGCATAATTGTGCTAACACTCAAGAACAAAAAGCAAAAAGCAAAAATAAAATTTATTCATTGGGTTGCCTCCCAACAAGCGCTATAGTTTTACGCCCTTAGCTAGACATAAAGCAATGATCTAAGTATTGTCATCTTTGGTTCGAGATCCATAAGATGCCCTCGTGATTGATTCATAAGGTGGCTTAATTCTTGTTCTAGGAAAGTGTTCCATGCCCTTCCTCAAGGGAAATTGGAACTTAATATTGCCTTATTTCATATCAATCACGGCACCGATAGTGCGTAAAAATGGTCTACCAAGAATAATTTGACAAGACGGATTACAATCAATATCAAGAACAATAAAATCTATGGACACATAATTCCTATTTGCAAGAATAAGAACATTATTAATTCTTCCCATAGGCTTTTTAATAGTAGAATCCGCCAAGTGCAAATTCAAAGAACATTCTTCAAGATTAGTAAGACCAAGCACATCACATAAAGATTTCGGAATTGTAGAAACACTAGCACCCAAGTCACACAAGGCAAAACACTCATAATTTTTAATCTTGACTTTGATAGTAGGTTCCCACTCATCATGCAATTTTCTAGGAATTGATACTTCTAATTCCAATTTTTCTTCAAAAGCTTTCATCATAGCATCAACAATATGTTTAGTAAAAGCTTTATTTTGTTCATAAGCATGGGGTGAATTTATCATGGATTGCAACAAAGAAATATAATAAATCAAAGAGAAACTATCATAATTAAAGTCTTTGTAATCCAAAAGAGTGGGCACATCACTGGTTAAAGTTTTGACCTCTCCAAAGCCACTTTCATCAATTTTCCCAACAAGATTTTCACCCTCCGAAATATTGGGACGCCTTCTACCTAAAGTTGACTCTTCTCCAGTCCCTTTTTCATCAATCTTAACTTTACTAAACAAGGACAATAGAAGAAACACCAATCATTTTAAGATCTTCATCACTTTTACGAAAGAAATCACTAGAAAACGCTTTTTCTCAAAAAAATCTCTTTTAGCTCTAAGCATAGCGGTTCTTTTCCTACCTTCATCCATAGAAACATAAAGAGCTTTAATTGATTCATCTACTTTAGTCACGAACATTTTCACCTTGAGATTTTCCACATCATGAGAAATTCTATCAACACTTCTAGACAAATCATCAATCTTACTCAGCTTTTCTTCTATGGAAGTGTTGAAAACTTTTTGTGTGTTAATAAATTATTTAATATTGTTCTCAAGATCATAGGTGTTCCTATTATTATTATAAGATTGATTTCCATAGGAATTACCATAATTATTAGAGGAATTACTAGGAAAAGGCCTAGGATTAAAATTACCTCTATAAGCATTGTTATTGAAATTATTTTGAGAGATAAAATTCACATCTATGGCATCACTATTTTGCTCAATCAAGGTAGACAAAGGCATATCATTAAAATCAATAGGAGCACTTTTAATAGCAACCAATTTCATAAGAGCATCAACGTTTTCACTCAAAGAAGAAATTTCTTTAACTTTTTTACAAGTAGGAGCTCTTTCAGTATGCCATTGTGAATAATGCCATGATATTATCAAGCAATTTGGTGGCTTCACCCAAAGTATTTCCATAAAAGTACCACCCGCGGTGGAATCTAAAAGATTACGAGAAAAAATTCAATCCCGCATAAATTTTTTGTATGATCATCCAAAGATTTAACCCATGAGTTGGGCAATTCCTCAGCATCATTTCATCCTTTCCCAAGATTGTGCAACATGCTCATGTTCAAGTTGCTTGAAATTCATGATCTGGGTTCTAAGGGAAATAATTTTTGCGGGAGGAAAATACTTAGTGATAAAAGCATCTTTGCACTTATTCCAAGAATCGATACTATTGTGAGGCAAAGAAGAGAACCAAATTTTTGCAGAATCACGCAAAGAAAACAGAAATAATTTCATCTTCACCACATCATTGTCCACATCTTTTTTCTTTTGCATATCACATAATTCCATGAAGGTATTAAGATGGGACGCGGCATCCACATTAGGAGTACCGGAAAATTAATCTTTCATAACAAGATTCAACAAAGCAATATTAATATCACAAGACTCCGCACTAGTGGCGGGGGGAGCAATCAGAGTGCCGATAAAATCATTATTGTTGGTATTTGAGAAATCACATAACTTGGTGTTCTCTTGAGTCATGATGACCACACAACAAGATTGCACTCAAAGACAGATCCAACAAGAAAACGGCGAACGAAAAAGAGAGGCGAATAAAACGGCATATTTTTGTGAAGTGGGGGAGAGGAAAACGAGAGGCAAATGGTAAATAATGTCAATTGCGAGGAGATGAGATTTGTGATTAGGAACCTGGTATATGTTGAAGATCCTCCCCGGCAACGGCGCCAGAAATTCCTTTTGATGACTCCCTAGCAGTGGCGCTAGAAAGTCCCTGTCTGCTAGAACCACATCGGTATTTCCCCAAAGAGGAAGGGATGATGCAGCACAACGACGGTAGGTATTTCCCTCAGTGAAGAAACCAAGGTTATCGAACCAGTAGAAGAACCAAACAACACAACGTAAATAGCCCCTGCACACAGATAACAAATCCTCGCAACTCGACGTGTTAAAGGGGTTGTCAAGCCCTTCCGAGTAACGGCGCCTCAAGATAGGCAAACGAACGCGAGATAAATTTGTAGTAGATTGAAAGATATATCGCAAATAAAATAAATAGAAATAAAATACAGCGAGGTATTTTTGTATTTTTGGTTTAATAGATCTGAAAATAAATGCAAGGAAAAATAGTAGATCGCAAAGGCAAATATATGAGAAGGAAGACCCGGGGGCCGTAGGTTTCACTAGCGGCTTCTCTCGAGAAAAAATAACAAACGGTGGGTAAACAAAATACTGTTGGGCAATTGATAGAACTTCGAATAATCATGATGATATCCAGGCAATGATCATTATATAGGCATCCCGTCCAAGATTAGTAGACCGACTCCTGCCTGCATCTACTACTATTACTCCACACATCGACCGCTATCCAACATGCATCTAGTGTATTAAGTTCATGGGAAAACGGAGTAATGCAATAAGAACGATGACATGATGTAGACAAGATCTATCTATGTAGAGATAGACCCCATCGTTTTATCCTTAGCAGTAACGATACATACGTGTCGGTTCCCTTTCTGTCACTGGGATCAAAGCACCGTAAGACCGAACCCACTACAAAGCACCTCTTCCCATTGCAAGACAAATAGATCAAGTTGGTCAAACAAAACCCAAATATCGGAGAAGAAATACGAGGCTATAAGCAATCATGCATATAAGAGATCAAAGAAACTCAAATAACTTTCATGGATATAAAAAGATAGATCTGATCATAAACTTAAAGTTCATCGATCCCAACAAACACACCACAAAAGAGTTACATCATATGGATCTCCAAGAGACCATTGTATTGAGAATCCAGCGAGAGAGAGAAAGCCATCTAGCTACTAACTACAGACCCGAAGGTCTACAAAGAACTACTCACACATCATCGGAGAGGCACCAATGGAGGTGGTGAACCCCATCCGAGATGGTGTCTAGATTGGATGTGGTGGCTCTGTACTCTGCGGCGGTTGGATGAATATTTCATCGATGCCTTTAGAGTTTCTGGAGTATTGGGGTATTTATAGAGCAAAGAGGCGGTCCGGGGGCACCTGAGGTGGGCACAACCCACCAGGGCATGCCTGGGCCTCCTGGCGCGCCCTGGTGGGTTGTGCCCCCCTCGGGGCACCCCCCAGGCGCAGCCAGGGCCCATTGTGTTCCTTTTGTCCCATAAAAATTCTTCGTAAACTTTCGGGGCATTTGGACTCCGTCTGATATTGATTTTCTGTGATGTAAAAAACATGGAAAAAACAACAACTGGCACTTGGCACTATGTCAATAGGTTAGTACCAAAAATGATATAAAATGATTATAAAACATCCAAGATTGATAATATAACAGCATGGAACAATCAAAAATTATAGATACGTTGGAGACGTATCAAGGAGCAGGTCTTTTGTCAGCAGCCCACGGGGTTCGTTGATCCGACACATCCCGGCCATGTTTGTGTGCTCTCGCGGTCCTTATATGGACTCAAGCAGGCTCCTCGCGCTTGGTACCAGCGCATCGCGACGTTTCTGCACCAGCTTGGGTTCCGCTCTACCCGCTCGGATGCATCGCTGTTTGTCTACCACCAAGGCTCCGACACTCCATATCTGCTCCTTTATGTCGACGACATCATCCTGACGGCATGTACGGCTGGCCTTCTCAGTCAGCTTACTAATCGTCTTCGCGCTGAGTTTGCCATCAAGGACTTGGGTCCTTTACACTACTTCCTCGGTGTTGAGGTGGTGCGTCATCCGGATGGCTTCTTCTTTCACCAGCGGAAGTATGCTCACGAGCTTCTCGACCGTGCTGACATGCTTAATTGCAAGCCCGCCGCGACGCTTGTTGATACGAAGGCCAAGGTATCTGCCACGGATGGTTCTCCTGCTTCGGATGCTGCTTTTTACCGGTCTATCGTTGGGGCTCTTCAGTACCTCACTCTCACTCGATCGGAGCTCCAGTATGCAGTTCAGCAGGTGTGTCTTCACATGCATGCTCCTCGGGACGTTCACTGGGCCGCTGTCAAGCGGATTCTCCGCTATATCTGTGGCACTATGGATCTCGGCGTCACGTTGCACGCCTCCACCGACACCACCCTCACCGCATACTCTGATGCTGACTGGGCCGGCTGCCCCGACACTCGTCACTCTACTTCGGGCTACTGTGTTTTCCTTGGACCATCACTTATCTCGTGGTCATCCAAGCGGCAGCCTGCGGTCTCCCGTTCCAGCGCTGAGGCTGAGTATCGCATTGTGGCCAACGTCGTCGCCGAGTGCTCGTGGCTTCGTCAGCTGCTCTAGGAGCTTTCATGTCCTGTTGACAGGGCAACGGTGGTCTACAGCAACAACATCTCGGCTGTTTACCTCTCCGCCAACCCGGTTCATCATCGTCGTACCAAGCAAATTGAGTTAGATATTCATTTTGTTCGGGATCAGGTGGCCCTTGGCCATATTCGTGTTCTACACGTTCCTACTTCCCAACAATTTGTAGATATCATGACCAAGGGCTTGGCTACGACGTCGTTCGAGGAGTTCTGGTCCAGTCTTTGCGTCAACAATGCCGCTGCTTCGACTCCGGGGGGGGTGTTGAGTATATGTGTTATGTGCATATTGTGTATTGGGCCCACCTCCTAGTTTCCTTGTATAGTCGAGGTCGTGGTCCACCGGTGTACATCATATATACGTGTGATTCCACCTGAGCAATACATTGTGCAATTCCATCATCATACACTCGATGTTGTTTTCTGATTGCCGTGATGACATCCTAGGTCTATGGAATTTTCGCCCGGAAAACACAATTATTCCTCTCCTTCCAAATTTCCCAGGACGTCATGATGACCATTGATTTAATTCCTCTTTTATTTGTCGCCACCGTTTTGCCAATTATATGTTGACATAACTGAACCGAATTTAGCTGGTGCCTGTCTGTTGGCGCAAGCGAGGCACATCCTGTCCAGCTTGCACTCTGCCTCCGGATTTCTTTCGCAAAATTGCAGCTCCAGGTCAAGTGCGTGGACGTTTCCAAATTTCTTAGGCAAAGAGGATAGAAGTATCCATTAGGCCATCCTCTTCTCTGCAGTCTGTCATTGCACCATAAGCGATTCCGAAGGAAGAGCCACATGAACATCGTTTGTTAGGGGCCCAAACTTTCCACATGAGGGAGCTGAAGTTAGGGTTCAGAGCATGCTGGCATTGCATCTTGTATGCAGATTTAGCAGTGTTTCGTCCGTCACGTGTGTCAAGCCAACTTATCCGGTCCTCCTCCGCTGAGTTGAGAGTTGTGTGTCCGTCGTTGATCAGACGCCACAATCTCAGGTATTGTGGTGCAATTGCCATTTGTGTCTCCATGTTGTAGGTCCAGGATTCACCGTTCGTTGCTAAGGCCAACCCCCATTGTCCTGTTTTTTCGGCGAGCATGATGGAAGAGTTTGTGGGAAGACAGTGCACAGCGGTGCCCCTCCAATCCAGTTGTCCTTCCAGAAGCTCGCCCTGCTTTCGTTGCCGATTTGCACTTTTGTGGCATTGCTAAACAAAGCCTTGTCGTCAGTAGGTGCTTGCAGGCCGACCCAGGGTCTGTTCGGCTGCTCCCAGGCAAGCCACAACCATCTAATTCTTAGAGCCCGACTGAACTTGTGCAGATCAAGGATCCCAAGCCCTCCTTGCGCTACTGGTGTACATACCTTCTCCCATGCCACTTTACATTTGCCTCTAGTGAGTTCGTCCTCTTGTGCCCAAAGAATGTTGTGAATGGAGCATAGCAAATAGGTTAGGTTTTTTTGTGATGAAACCAATCCATGCAGATTCAAGTCCTAAATTTATCACGAATGCTCGCCTTTTATTGGATTTATTATTCTAGACCTTTTGGTGATGTTCGCTCATAGGAGATGGCGCTCATGTTGACTACAAGATGCCTATGATGATTCTATCAATCCCATGGTTTGCTGGTTTGGTCTTTCGAAAATGCTTGTAAGAGCGAGTGCATATGCATGTATGAGATAAATATATATGCATATAAATGTCCGTGTTGGTGTAAAAAATATAATATAAATGTCTATGTCTATACTGTATTTCGCTAGACTAATCCTACGAATGTCAAAGATACCTTGGCTTTTTGAGAGATACCCGTGAAATACCATGATGAGTAAGCACCTGTGTCTGTACCATAATTCACAAAATCAATTGTCGAAGACACCGCGAGATGCTGCCTAAACGTAAACAGTCACTTACTCACTTCCTTAAAGAAAAGTGCAAACAGTCACGGTCACTCCTCTAGAAAATATGCACCCGTTGCGTTTTCCCGTGAAATGAAGAGAACGTGGAGCCTTTTTTTTCTTTTTGAAAAAAGAGAGCGTGGAGCCGGAACGGCAGAAAGGCAAGGTCGGCATTCGGCGCGACGAGGCGGAACCTGGGCCGCACCCCCAATTTTCCTGGCCCAGAAGCACCAGATTTCCATCCATTTCGCGTTCCGAGTTCCACGACACGGCGGCGAGACACGGCGCGAGGCATCCAGCGCCTCACGATTCGGCCCTCGCCCTCGCCTAATCCGTGGCCCTCCCCTTATCCCCCAAATCCAATCCTCACCCTTCTTCTCTAGATAAGCGAACCCCTCGTCCCCCTCTCGCCCCCTCTCCCTATCCATCCCTTCCATCCTCTCCCCCGACCCCGCGCACCCGCGGCAGCTCCCCCCTCCCGCCTCAGAAGCCGCCTCCATGGCCTCCCTCGCCGCCGCCTCCGCCTCCACGGCGCTCCTCTTCCCGCCCTCCACCTCCTCCTCCAAGCCCCGCCTCCCGCTCTCCACATCCCTCGGCTTCTCCGCGCCCGCGCGGTCACGCCGCACGGCGGCCGCGGCGGCGGGGAGCTCCGGCAGGCGCCCGGGGCTGCTCGTCGTGCGCGCCGCCAGGGGCAAGTTCGAGCGGAACAAGCCCCACGTCAACATCGGCACCATCGGCCACGTCGACCACGGCAAGACCACCCTCACGGCCGCGCTCACCATGGTGCTCGCCTCCGTCGGGGGCAGCGCGCCCAAGAAGTACGACGAGATCGACGCCGCCCCCGAGGAGCGCGCCCGCGGTATCACCATCAACACCGCCACCGTCGAGTACGAGACGGAGACGCGCCACTACGCGCACGTCGACTGCCCCGGCCACGCCGACTACGTCAAGAACATGATTACCGGGGCCGCCCAGATGGACGGCGCCATCCTCGTCGTCTCCGGCGCCGACGGCCCCATGCCGCAGACCAAGGAGCACATCCTGCTCGCCAAGCAGGTCGGTGTCCCCAGCATTGTTGTTTTCCTCAACAAGAAGGACCAGGTCGACGACGAGGAGCTGCTCGAGCTCGTCGATCTCGAGGTCCGCGAGCTGCTCACGGCCTATGAGTACGATGGTGACAATGTGCCAATCGTCTCCGGCTCTGCACTCAGAGCGCTCGAGGCCCTCATGGCCACCCCTGGCCTCAAGCGTGGGGATAACGAGTGGGTGGATGGCATCTTCTCCTTGATTGATTCCGTGGATACCCACATCCCTGTCCCGCAGAGGCAGACCGACCTCCCCTTCTTGCTCGCTGTTGAGGATGTCTTCTCCATCACTGGTCGTGGTACAGTTGCCACTGGCCGTATCGAGCGTGGCACCGTCAAGGTTGGGGACCCAGTCGACCTCGTGGGCATCAGGGAGACCCGCAATGCCACCGTCACTGGTGTTGAGATGTTCCAGAAGACCATGGATGATGCCATTGCTGGGGACAATGTTGGGCTTCTGCTCCGTGGTATGCAGAAGGAAGACATTGAGAGAGGCATGGTGTTGGCAAAGCCCGGTTCCATCACGCCACACACCAAGTTTGAGGCTGTTGTGTATGTGCTCAAGAAGGAGGAGGGTGGCCGGCACTCCCCATTTTTCCCTGGTTACCGTCCGCAATTCTACATGCGGACTACTGATGTCACGGGGAATGTGACAAACATTATGAACGACAAGGATGAGGAGGCAAAGATGTGCATGCCGGGTGACCGTATCAAGATGGTTGTGGAGCTCATCCAGCCTGTGGCTTGTGAGCAGGGAATGAGGTTTGCCATCCGTGAAGGTGGCAAGACCGTCGGTGCCGGTGTCATCAATAATATCATTCAGTAATGTGGATGGAGGATATCCACCGTGAGAATTTTCCTCATTTACTCTTTTGCGAAATGCTATGTAGTTGTTATTATGCGTTTAGGGAAGGCTCTTGTGAAATTGTAGTATGGCACATTTTTCTTCAAGTGAAATTGCATACTTTGTAGTATTCACGACAAAGATACATCTTGATCTGCCATCTGTCGTTATGTCCTTGACTGCTGGCCATTTTGTTTTCCTCTTGTTGATATGCTTGAAGATGATTCATTATTCTTGTGAGCTTGATGCTGCAGGGACTGGTTGAGTTGGAGGTATACGGTTATAGCTTACTTGTTTACTGCTTCAGATGTATGCTTGCTTGACAGATTTATCTTAATCTTGAAGCTATCTTTGGTAGTTCATATTGATTTTCAGCTGGTTAGCAGCTTAACCTGCAGCAATCATGTGTGTGTTCATCTTTTTCAATGCAAAAACAGTTTCGTGTTATAGCAAGGCGTGCTCATCATCGTAGTTCATATTGGTTTTCTGCTGGTAGCAACTTAACTTGCTGCAATCATCATGCGTCTGCTCATCTGGGTTAAAAAAGTAGTTTCGTGTAAGGTTATGTTACAAGGCTTGCTGAATTTTTGGTCAGTGTGCTGTAGCAATTCTTACCATTTCAAGGTGGTCATCTCAACCTATGCACTTCTAATCATAACAATCTGTTGCGTGCATGTTTCCGGGCAGATGTGCTGCTTCCGGATGTTTCGTTTTGTTACGTGTGTTCCAAAATGCAGACTCGATCTTTTGTACCTGTCTTGTGGTGCAGTTCCAGTTTCTAATAATGCCTCTTGTGACATCCGCATGGTTGATTTGAACTCCATTAACATCACCCAGTGTTTTATAGTGGAGTAACATGCTGTGTAGTTGTGACTGACGCTGGTCTAGCATTATAGAGAAGACCAGCCACAGGTTCATGAAGCAGGGAGTAGCAGCTGGGAACTAAAGTCGCTCAAGAATTGTAAGGTGCTAATCTCTTTTTAGCAGCAGGATATGCAGTGTGAGTATGGTCAGCAAAATGGACATGTACCTGGAGTCGCTTCTCATCCTGGCTGTTTTAAGGGAAAGCCAGCCCTGGATGTTTTGTCCCCAATTAAACAAAACCGTTTTGATGTGCATAAATGTGTGGAACCTCCTCTGGGCTAAAAGTGAAGGGGGCTCTACCTTTTGGAAGAGCATTACTTGGGCATTAGCAGCTGCAAAAACTTTTTATAGATGGAAACTAGGTGATGGTAAACTCAATAGTTTTTGGCATGATGTGTGGGTGGGGGATTGTTCCCTTAAAGTGCAGTTCTGGGACTTGTTCTGTATTTGTAACCAGGTTGATAGCACTGTAGCCCAAGTCTGGGATGGGAATGAGCTGAAATTAACATTTAGGAGATGTGTTGACATGACTGGGATGAACCTGTGGGATCAACTTGTCTGTTTGATCAAACAGTACCCTCCATCAGATGAAGTGGACATCCCCATTTGGGGGTTAGAACCTAGTGGGTCTTTCTCAGTTAAATCTTTTTACAAACAGATCAATTTTGGTGGGGTAGCTTCTAGTGTTAGTACAAAAATGTGGAAAATCCTTTGTCCACAGAACATTCATATCTTCTTATGGCTCTGTATTCACAACAAAATACTGACTAGGGATAATCTTGCGAAGAGAAGGGAGGTGGAAGATCCTTCCTGTCTATTTTGTTTTGAACCTGAAACTGTTCAACATCTGATGTTTGATTGTGTGGTGGCCCAGCAAGTCTGGAACTTTGTTGTAGAAATTTTTAATATTGATAACATATCCTGTTTTGAAAAAGTTATGGCCTTCTGGCATATGCATAAAGATAAAGCTGTTTTGAATCTGACAACAACTGCTACCTTGTGGAGCTTGTGGAGACTAAGGAACGAATTTTGTTTTCAGGGGCGCAAATGGAGAAATGTGAATTGCATTCTTGCAAAACTAAGCTGTTATTTGCACCAGTGGAAAGTTCTCTGCGACGATGGGCAAGCAATCCTGCTGCAACGATGCATCCTACTGCTGGACAAGCGGCGTGGGGAACTCCTCTTGCAACCCCCTTTCATTCAAAAAAATAAATGTGTAGTGTGCTGCTTTGCAGATCGCCGTGCCGGAGCACTGCTGCTTGGCACGCCGTCTTCCCCTTATTTTGCTGATGCTCTGTCTGAAAGTCACCTGCTCACCAGCAGAAAGAAAGAAGCCGACTTTGAGATTCACCAAAGCATATCCTCCATTTGTATCCAGCTCCCATTTTGATGTTCACAGAAATAGCAAAATGATGAGAGGTTCGCTCCAGAGTTTGCAACTAATGCTCTATTTCCTGTTTAGTTGCTGGGGCAGCTGTAGTTTTTATCCTGTAGTCTACTAGTACAAATGTAATGGCAATCTTCCCCTCTATTCCTGTTTCTGTGTCGTGAATTGCTTACATTCCCCTCTGTTGTTTCTTGATCCCAAAAATTATCCAACCATCCGCCATAACTTCCATGCCTGCGAACAACTAATTTGAACTACAAAAACGTCTTATATTTAGTTACGGAGATAGTAGTAAATAAATAATATTATTTCTCTGCATCTATTCGAAAACCGATAGGCTGAAATTTCCGTGGATTTCAAAAGTTGAAAGGGAGGGGAAATTTGTCCTGTACAAAAGGAGGAAGGGAGGACAGAGTGTGAGCTGAGATGGTGATAACATCTCCACGCGTCACGCCTCTCAGCCGTAGCAGCCGCAATCGGCCGAACTCATCTCTGCTTCGATGCCCCACTATCGGCGGCCGTGTCTTTCAGGCTGCGGGTCATGATCTCTAGCAAGATCCTGGAATCTTTGCAGAGCGGAAGCAAATTCTGAAGGTGCCCATCTAGTCCAGAGCTCAAATGACCTCCCATAAACAGTAAAATCAGAAAAAAAATACTTTTTTTTACAACAAAGATTGCTTAGTTTTCTTTCTGCGTGTAAATTTTTGCGAAGAAATCACATTCGTGGAGGTCTGGACAAAAATAAGGAAATCTGCACTTCAAAATGCTTTCATAAATAATCTTTTTGAAGGGTCAGCCCAGAACATTACGAATGTATTTTCTTCACATTAATTTGCACATATGTACAACATTCAACAATGGTTTGTTGCCAAAACATCATTTTTTTTTGAATTTGTTTACTATTTTTCGATTTTAGTGCTCATGAGGGTGCATAGTTCGGGAACAAAAACTCCTATGCCTTTCAAATTCTAATTATTCTGACTTCTAATAACTATTAATATTTTCTTTTGAGTTGTGTGCACTAGTAGTATGTTCATTTGTACATTTGGCGATGATTTCAACACTAACCATGCCTTCCACCATCGTTGGCGTGACACTACCTTTCGTTCTTTTGGTGCTTCGTACCCACAAACAGCTTCATGCCAGCAAACTACAGAGAAAATTGATGCTTTATTTCTTTATTGATACTCTTTTAAGAAAATGAACGACAACTTTCTTAAGAGCACAAAAGTTCTTTTTTGTGTGTACCCTTTTATGTCATGGGTGATCTAGCTGGTTCAAACACAAGGATAATGAGATGAATTCCAACGTGGAAATCATTGTTCAGTTGCTCCTATGTTCCTTAAATGTTACTACTTATGATTGATGCTACCTATGTTCCTATCAAATGTCAACATCGCCAAAGTGAGAACAAGGGTTCCTTAAATTCCGTCTTAATGTTATGATTGATGTTACCTATATGTTGTTTGTTTTTCGTGATTTTCTTGAATTAAGTGTAGGTTGTAAGAAAAGCATGCCATCACATTGGTGGCATGTTTCTAGATTTTAGCCACCGCATTTGCATTTAGCTATCAATGAAATACTTTGGCTATGTTTAGCAAGTGAGTTTTCTATTCACATGTTGGCTGTTTTTTTTAAATAAATTGTTTCTTGTTTAATTCTAAGGCTCTTCTAGCATCAAACATTGTGAGTTGAATCTCAAAGAATAAATTTCCAACTCATGTAAACACACCTTCGTTCCATCATCTATATCAGTTGTTTAATAGCAACATGAATTGAATTACTCATATTCCAGTATCCAGTATCTAAGTATATATAATACTCCCTCCGTTCACTTCTATAAGATATTTTGGAAATCTTAATATGGACTACATACGAACTGAAATGAGTGAATAAACATACAAAAATATGTCTATATACATCCGATTAGAAAAAGATAGAACATCTTATAAAAGTGAATTGAGGGAGAAAGAAAGAGAAGAAGAAATATCTTCCACACACATAGAGAGATGGCAAGGTTGTGTGCTCGTCGTTCGTCCAACTTTACTTATGTTTCCTTTTTCTCTTTTCCCTCTTTTCGTTTTGATTTTCCACTTGTTTTCTCTGAAAAATGCATTATCTGCCTCACTTTTTATTGACTTACCAAATAAAATTTTATTTTAAAACAAATGCTTACCGAATAAGAGTTTATCAAATAAAAACTCTAATTTTCTATACAATCACGCTGAATCATGCAGGTAAATCACATGCTAAGAGACTAGATTTCCCCATCTCCTTTTCCTACTTAAAATGAACATAAGGTTCTGCCATCCTCTCATCGTCCGTCCTACGTTACTGACGGTGCAGCATTGTTGGAAATATTCCCTAGAGGAAATAATAAATATCATTAATAAGTTTATATTTTTGTGCTATAATTGTATTGGTTTATGAATATGAGATTCAGAGGAAAACCCAAATACGTGTGTGGACACATAAGCACCAATATGATCCCAAGTCATGCCTCTAATGAAGGAAATATGCCCTAGAGGCAATAATAAAGTTGTTATTTTATATTTCCTTATTCATGATAAAGGTTTATTATTCATGCTAGATTTGTATTGATCGGAAACCTTAATACATGTGTGAATACATAAACAAACACCGTGTCCCTAGTGAGCCTCTACTAGACTAGCTCGTTGATCAAAGATGGTTAAGGTTTCCTAACCATCGACATGAGTTGTCATTTGATAATGGGATCACATCATTAGGAGAATGATGTGATGGACAAGACCCATCTGTTAGCTTAGCATAATGATCGTTTAGTTTTATTGTTATTGCTTTCTTCATGTCAAATACATATTCCTTTGACTATGAGATTATGCAACTCCCGGATACCGGAGGAATGCCTTGTGTGCTATTAAACGTCACAATGTAACTGGGTGATTATAAAGATGCTCATGTATCTCCGAAGGTGTTTGTTGAGTTGGCATAGATCGAGATTAGGATTTGTCACTCCGAGTATCGAAGAGGTATCTCTGGCCCCTCTCGGTAATACACATCATAAGCTTGTAAGCAAATGACTAAGGAGTTAGTCACGAGATGATGTATTACGGAACGAGTAAAGAGACTTGCCGGTAACGAGATTGAACTAGGTATGAAGATACCGACGATCGAATCTCGGGCAAGTAACATACCGATGGACAAAGGGAATTACGTATGTTGTCATAACGGTTTGACCGATAAAGATCTTCGTAGAATATGTAGGAGCCAATATCGGCATCCAGGTTCCGCTATTGGTTATTGACCGGAGAGGTGTCTCGGTCATGTCTACATAGTTCTCGAACCCGTAGGGTCCGCATGCTTAACGTTCGATGACGATATAGTATTATATGAGTTATGTGATTTGGTGACCGAATGTTGTTCAGAGTCCCCAATGAGATCATGGACATGACGAGGAGTCTCGAAATGGTCGAGTGGTAAAGATTGATATATAGGCCAGTAAAATCCAGACTGCAATACCTTATGAGCGGTTCTATCTCCAGCATGATGCCCTCCACAAGCTTCGGAGTGACATTTCCGTAGGATTTGTCCCTGTTCATGCTCAGGTACACAACGTCTAATAACACCATCTACTCCTTCTTTATAAAGATGTGGGTCATCACAAAAGTAATGTCTTAAATCATAGAAGAATTTTTTCTTTTGTTGGTATGTAAAGCTAGGTGGTAAATATTTAGCAACAATGTAATTAGCATAATCAGCATACCAAGGAGTACTATGAGAAACATTTATTGCAGCTAACTGCTCATCAGGAAAACTATCATCAATAGGTACTGGGTCATCACGCACATTTTCCAGCCTAGACAAATTATCAGCTACTGGGTTCTCAGCTCCTTTTCTATCAATAATGTGTAAATCAAATTCTTGCAACAAGAGAACCCAACGAACAAGTCTAGGTTTAGCATCTTTCTTTTCCATAAGATATTTAATAGCAGCATGGTCTGTGTGAACAGTTACTTTTGAATAAACAATATAAGGTCTAAATTTATCACAAGCAAACACCACTGCTAAGAATTCTTTTTCAGCAGTAGCATAGTTTCTTTGAGCACTGTCTAGAGTTTTACTAGCATAATGAATATCATTCAGTTTCTTATCAACTCTTTGTCCTAGAACAACACCAACAACATAATCACTAGCATCACACATAATTTCAAAAGGCAAGTTCCAATCAGGTGGTTGAACAATAGGTGCAGAAATTAAGGCCTTCTTGAGTGTTTCAAAGGCTTCTAAACAATCATCATCAAAAACAAAAGGAATATCCTTCTGCAAGAGACTAGTAAGAGGCCTAGAAATTTTAGAAAAGTCTTTGATAAATCTCCTATAGAAACCAGCATGACCTAGGAAACTATGAATACATTTTATATCTTTAGGACATGGCATTTTCTCAATTGCATCAACCTTAGCTTGGTCCACTTCAATACCTCTTTCAGAAATCTTATGACCCAAGACAATGCCTTCATTAACCATAAAGTGGCACTTCTCCCAATTCAAGACAAGATTTGTTTGTTCACATCTCTGCAAAACTCGCTCAAGATTGCTTAAACAACCGTCAAAAGACTTCCCATAAACAGAAAAGTCATCCATGAAAACCTCAACAATCTTTTCACAAAAGTCAGAGAATATAGCAGTCATACATCTTTGAAAGGTAGCAGGTGCATTACATAAACCAAAAGGCATACGTCTATAAGCATAGGTTCCAAAGGGACAAGTAAAAGTGGTATTTTCTTGATCAGGTTGAGAAACAGGTATTTGTGAAAAGCCAGAATAACCATCAAGGAAGCAAAAGTGTGTGTGCTTAGATAATCTTTCAAGCATTTGATCAACAAAAGGTAAAGGGTAATGATCTTTTCTAGTTGCTTTATTTAGTTTTCTGAAATCAATTACCATTCTATAGTCTGTAACAATTCTTTGTGGAATAAGTTCATTCTTATCATTAGGAACAACAGTAATACCTCCTTTCTTAGGAACACAATGAACAAGACTTACCCATCTACTATCAGCTATAGGATAGATTATACCTGCTTCCAGAAGTTTTAATATTTCCGTTCTTACCACTTCTTTCATCTTCGGATTTAACCGACGTTGGTGATCAACAACGGGTTTAGCATCAGGTTCCATATTAATCTTGTGCTGACATTGAGTGGGACTAATGCCCTTTAAATCATCAAGAGTATATCCAATAGCAGCTCGGTGCTTCCTTAGAACTTTCAATAATCTTTATTCTTCATGTTCTGAAAGGTTAGCACTAATAATAACATGATATATCTTCTTTTCATCAAGATAAGCATATTTCAAAGTGTCTGACAATTGTTTTAATTCAAACACATGATCACCTTTAGGTGGAGGAGGACCTCCTAAAGTTTCAACAGGCAAACTATGTTTAAGCAGAGGACGTTGTCTAAAGAAAAATTTATCTATTTCAATTCTTTCATGCATATGTAAATCATTTTCATGGTCTAGCAAATATTGTTCTAAAGGATCAGTAGGTGGTACAACAATAGAAGCAAGACCAATTAATTCATCCTTACTTGGCAATTCTTTTTCATGAGGATTTCTACTAAACTTGGAAAAATTAAACTCATGAGACTCATCACCAAAGCTAACACCAACAGTTTGTTTCTTACAGTCTATCTTAGCATTAACCATATTCAAGAAAGGTCTACCAAAGATAATGGGACAAAAGTCATCTTGTGGGGAACCAAGAGCAAGAAAATCCGTAGGGTATTTTATTTTCCCACACAAGACTTCAACATCTCTAATAATCCCAAAAGGTGATATGGTGTATCTATTAGCAAGTTTAATAGTAACATCTATGTCTTTTAACTCTGCAGGTGCTATGTCTTTCATAATTTCTTGTTATAAAGTGTAAGGGATAGCACTCACACTAGCACCCATGTCACGCAAACCATGATAACAGCGATCTCCTATTTTAACTGAGATGACAGGCATGCCAACAACAGGTCTATGTTTATCCCTTTTATCAGGTTTGGCAATTCTAGCAGCTTCTTCACAGAAGTAAATAACATGCCCATCTATATCTCCTTCTAAGAGATCTTTAACCATAGCAATGCTAGGTTCTACTTTAATTTGTTCATCAGGTTTAGGTGTTCTAATATAGCTTTTGTTAACCACAGTTGAAACTTTATCATGTTCCTTTATCCTAACAGGAAAAGGTGGTTTCTCAATATAAGCAGAAGGAACAACTGAATCAACATTATAAAGTATAGTTTCTTCTTTAACTGGTACCGGTTCTTTAATTTCTTCTTTAATAGGTGGGTGATATTTAAACCACTTCTCTTTAGGGAGTTCAACACGAGTAGCAAATGATTCACAAAAGGAGGCTACTATCTCAGAGTCAAGTCCATATTTAGTGCTAAACTTTTGAAAAGCATCGGTATCCATAAAAGATTTAACACAATCATATTTAATTTTAATACCTGACTCTTTACCTTTGTCGAGTTCCCAATCTCCAGAGTTGCGTTTAATTCTTTCCAAAAGATCCCACCGGAATTCAATAGTCTTCTTCATAAAAGAACCATCACAAGAAGTATCAAGCATGGTTTGATCATTACGAGAAAGCCGAGCATAAAAATTCTGGATAATAATTTCTCTTGAGAGCTCATGATTGGGGCATAAATATAACATTGAATTAAGCCTCCCCAAGCTAGAGCGATACTTTCTCCTTCACGAGGGCAAAAATTATATATATATAATTCCGATCACGATGAACTAGATGCATAGGATAATTTTTTTGGTGGAACTCCAATTTCAATCGATTCCAGTTCCATGATCCAATATCATCGCATAGCCTATACCATGCTAATGCTTTTCCCTTCAAAGATAAAGGGAAAACCTTTTTCATAACTTGATCCCTGGGTAAACCTGCAAGCTCAAACAATCCACAAATTTGTTCTACATATATCAAGTGCATATCAGGATGTTCGGTTCCATCTCCTGCATAAGGATTAGCTAGCAGTTGTTCAATCATACCCGAAGTAATTTCATATTCAATATTTTCAGTAGGTGCAGTAGGTTGAGGGGTAACTAATTGTGGTTCCGGACGAGGTGAAGATACCCCGAACAAACCCCTCAAAGGATTGTTTTCCATAGTATCAAGTAAAAATAAATTTCAGCACACTATATAAATGTTTCCTCACCAACTTCCATTTACCAAAGGCGCATCGCTCCCCGGCAACGGCGCCAGAAAATAGCCTTGATGACCCACAAGTATAGGGGATCAATTGTAGCTCTTATCGATAAGTAAGAGTGTCGAACCCAACGAGGAGCAGAAGGAAATGACAAGTAGTTTTCAGTAAGGTAATGTCTGCAAGTGCTGAAATTGTAAGTAGCGGAGTAGTTTGATAGCAAGATAATTTGTAACAAGCAAGTAACGATAATAGTAACAAAAGTGCAGCAAGGTAGCCCAATCCTTTTGAGGCAAAGGACAGGCCAAAACGGTCTCTTATGATAAGCAAAGCGTTCTTGAGGGTACACGGGAATTTCATCTAGTCACTTTAATCATGTTGGTTCGATTTGTGTTCGCTACTTTGATAATTTGATATGTGGGTGGACCGGTGCTTAGGTGCTGTTCTTACTTGAAAAAACCTCCTACTTATGATTAACCCTCCCGAAAGTATCCGCAACTACGAGAAAAGTTTTAAGAATAAATTCTAACCATAGCATTGAACTTTTGGATCCAATCGGTCCCTTACGGAATAGCGCATAAACTGGGATTTAAGTTTTTGTCAATCTCGCAACCCACCATCTAATTGCTACTCCACAATGCATTCCCTTAGGCCCAAATATGGTGAAGTGTCATGTAGTCGACGTTCACATGACACCACTAAGGGAATCGCAACATACATACTATCAAAATATCGAACACATATCAAGTTCACATGACTACTTGCAACATGATTTTTCCTGTGACCTCAAGAACAAAAGTAACTACTCACAAATGATAAACATGCTCATGATCAGAGGAGTATTAAATAGCATATTGGATCTGAACATATAATCGTCCACCAAATAAACTATATAGTAATCAACACTACTAGTCACCCACAAGCACCAATCTATAGTTCCGCTAACAAGATTGAATACAAGAGATGAACTAGGGTTTGAGATGAGATGGTGTTGTTGAATATGTTGATGGAGATTGCCGTCCCCAAGATGGGAGAGTTGTTGGTGATGATGATGACGATGATTTCCCCCTCCGGGAGGGAAGTTCCCCCAGCGGAATTGCTCCGCCGGAGGGCAAAAGTGCTCCTTCCCAAGTTCCGCCTCGAGGCGGCGGCGCTTCATCCCGAAAGTCCTCCTCTCATTTTTCCTTGGTCAAAACGACCTATATACCAGAAGATGGGCACCGGAGGTGGGCCAAGGGGGACACAACCCCCCAGGGTGCGCCAGGGGGCCCTGGCACGCCCCCCTCTGGTAGTTATTTTCTCTAGTATTTCTTATATATTCCATAAAAAATCCCTGTGAAGTTTCAACTCATTTGGAGTTGTGCAGATTAGGTAGCCTGGCGTAGCTTTTTCAGGTCCAGATTTCCAGCTGCTGGAATTCTCCCTCTTGGTGTGTACCTTGTAAATTATGAGAGAAAAGGCATTAGAATTACTCCAAAAAGCATTATTATGGGTAAAAATATTATAAATAATAGTAAGAAAACATGATGCAAAATGGACGTATCAGCGGTATCTGATGGAAATCAGAATATAAATTAAACTGCACCTCAGGAGGATTATTCCTAGGAAGGAAATTAAAACTTTGAACAAAGATGTTTGTGAGGAGATGACACTGTTCACATTCAGCTGCGATGAAGTCGGTGAGGCCAGCATTAGCAGCATATTGTGTGAACTCCTGAAGGATTCCAGCCTCTTCCATGGACTGGGTATGCGGCCATTCGCATGGCCGTACCTCTGCCAACCTCCGAGGATGGAGATCATTGTGACATGACTCCCCAATAACTCCCTTGGAGTTCTTCTTAGAAGCAAACTTCCTAAAGATATTCATCCTTTCCCTATGAACAAAAATTCTGAAATTTTTAGTCCACAGAATTTTTCTCAGCAAAACTTTACAAGATTGATAGCAACTACTCATAGGGATACATAGAGGCCATAGAAACCATTCAAACTACTTAGAACTCTAAGAATTCAACATGCAAGCTCATCTACAGCAGCACCAAGAGTAGCTAATTATTAAAAATATAAACCACTAAAACAAAAACTAATTGGACAATCGGTGGAGTCACATACCAAGCAACAATCCCCCGAAACATTTTTGGAAACGGAGCTTCGAGCAAAGGGATCGAAATCCGCGGGTTTGAGAGCAAGAACACGAGAGAGAGGGCAGTGGAGATTTTTTTTGGAGGTAAGTGATGATGTGGTGTGAAGGGATAAGTGAGGGGGCCCACGTGGGGACCACAACTCACCAGGGCGCGCCTGGGGGTCCTGGCACGCCCAGGTGGGTTGTGCCCACCTGGTGCACCCCCCTCTGATATTATTTGCATCAGAAATTCTTAAATAATTAGAAAAAAATCGTATTAAATTTTCAGAGCATTCTGAGAACTTTTATTTTTGGGTCATTTTTTATTGCACGGGAAATTCAGAAAACAGACAAAACATGGCACTTTATTTAATTTAATTAATAAAACACAGAAAACAAAAGGTAGGGACAGAAGGTAGTGCTTACTAAATTCATCAAGTTCATACCTCTAAAAAATGATCCATTAATAAGGTTGATCAAGTCTTATTAACAACCACTTTCGATTAGTATGAAAACGAAGAACTTTCGTAAATCACTAAGTTACCTCAACGGGGATATGAATGTCCCCAACAATAAGCATTTCATATTTCTTTTTGGAAGTAGGTAGAGGTAGTTGAAAACTTCCAATAGTGATTATCGAAGATTTTTCAATAACATTAATACCATTCACTTGGAATTGTTTCTTCGGAAAGTGCACCATATGCTCATTACCGTTGATATGAAAAGTGACCTTGCTTTTATTGCAATCAATAACAGCCCCTGCAGTATTCAAGAAGGGTCTACCAAGGATAATCGACATGTTGTCGTCCTCGGGCATCTCAAGTATAACAAAGTCAGTCAAAATAGTAACATTAGCAACAACAACAGGCACATCCTCACAAATACCGATAGGTATGGCAGTTGATTTGTCAGCCATTTGCAAAGATATTTCAGTAGGTGTGAGTTTATTGAAATCAAGTCTTTTATATAAAGAGAAAGGCATAACACTAACACCTGCTCCTAAATCACACAAAGCAGTTTTCACATAGTTTCTTTTGATGGAGCAAGGCATAGTTGGTATTCCCGGATCTCCAAGTTTTTTAGGCACTCCATCTTTAAAAGTATAATTAGCAAGCATGGTGGAGATTTTAGCTTCCGGTATTTTTCTCTTATTGGTGATGATGTCTTTCATGTACTTTGCATAAGGAGGCATTTTAAGGATATCAGTCAAGCGAGTACGCAAAAAGACTGGCCTCAACATTTCAGCAAAGCTTTCAAATTGTTCATCATCTTTCTTTTTAGTTGACTTGGGTGGAAAAGGCATAGGTTTTCAAACCCACGGTTCTCTTTCTTTACCGTGTTTTCTAGCAATAAAATCTCTTTTATCATTGGGTTGTGGGTTATCAAGATCAACTGGAGGTTCTATCTCAACATCATTATCTGGTTCTTTTTCATTATTTGGTTGAGTATCTTCATGAACATCAACATTATTATTTTCATTATCACTAGGTGAATGTTCATTACCCGATTGAGTTTCAGCATCAGAGAAAGAAACATCATTATCATTATCAGGAGGTTTTTCTATTTCAGGTTCACTAGAAGCATGCAAAGTCCTATCATTTTTCTTTTTCTTCTTCTTTTTAGAAGAACTAGGTGCAGTGGTGTTATTCCTTTGTGAATCCTGTTCAATTCTTTTTGGGTGTCCCACAGGATAAAGTGGTTCTTGAGTCATTTTACCTCCTCTAGTTGCAACTCTAACAGCAAAGTCATGTATGTTGTTATTCATTTCATCAAGCAACTCTCTTTGAGATTTAGCAACTTGTTCTAACTGGGTTTGAACCATAGAAGCATGTTTTCCAACACCTCTAAAATCATTTGAGATTCTAAATAACAAGTCACTCAAGCGAGCAATCATATCAGAATTATATTTTAATTGTTTCATAACATTTGCATTGAAGTGATCTTGTTTTCTAATATCTCTACTACTATTAAACAAGCAAACATATTCATCACTAAGTACACCTAACCTAGCCTACACAAAACAACACGGAAGAATTACAGCCTCTGGACCCGTTCACATAATTTTATCTAACCGTCCAGATTACCCTAATCTACATCCAAAACTGTGTTTAGCATTTTTAGTGGGCGGACGAAAACTCTGTCTTTCTCACGTCCGGCAAGAGTAGAAAGGGATCCCAGGCCGCGTAATTAGCGCTAGCATCCCGTGAGAGGCCAGAGCCCGTCCGCTCGGGGACCCAGGCCCCTCGTGCGCTCACGACGGAGAACTTTGCAGCGCATCAGCTGACGGCTGCTCCGGTCGCCGCCCTACTCTTGAGGACGCCGCGCGCCGAGAGGTAAGGGTGTGGCCCATCGATGCCGTCCTCCTCTGCTTGGTGGCCTCCATGGATGCGGGAGGCCAAGTCGCCAGATCCATGCTGGCCGACCGAAAGGGTCCCCGGAGGACGGCCGTCGGCCGAAGCTTCGCCATCTACCTCCAACAGCCATCCGGCACCCCATTGCTACTGGTGTGTCGTGCCCCTTCCCAATCAATGTCGCCGACAGCCTCACGGATGCCGACATCGCCGGGCTTCCTCAGCTCCCTCCCTACCCCCTTGCCGGACCTCCCCGGCTCCTAGCTGCCCGTACATAGCACCGGCACGGTCCCCGTGGCCTTGTTGACACCTCCCCGAGCAGGCGACCCACACGCACACCACTCTCGGCTGCACCAGGTTCTTGTGGTATTGCCTCAAATAATGTAGTGTTAATAGTTTAGGATCACTAAGTTGCTGGTTTAATTTGTTCTATCCAGCGCGGAAGTGATGGTGCACCGCGACGAGCTTCCTAAACAAGAAGATCTCCGCACTCTTTCTGATGGTGCAAAATCAAGGTGTACTCACTGACCTGTTCTGACTACTGATGGACATTATTCAACACATGTCTTTGAACTGAAAAATAATATAGTTATTAAATGTTTATTCAGTTGAGAGATGCCAATAGACTACCAGTTTGGTTTTTTCTATTTAAGTTCTTTATATAAATTTTCTTCATAATATGCTTGAAACGGTACTGCTTTCAGTACATATTTTGTAGCTATTATAATGAATAATTAGGTCAAACTTTTACTTTCATTTGGAGCAGGTTCACTTTCGCCTTATTATTGCTCCACATACTGATACAAATGTCAGAGATTGCTCTTTTCTAGACACCTTCCGCCACACTGAGGTTGGCCATAGAAGCATAAACCCATTATGTTAATCTCTTCCTGTGCACCTATTTTTATGTTACACGCACTTGTCATAAACCATTTTTGGTTCAATCTTCCCTGATGTATAGATATCAATGCATGCCCTTGAACCTGTTTGAGGTTTGATTTTAGATACTAAAACACATCCCTTCTGCATTTTGTTAATCTCTTCCGTAATTTTCCTAATTACCTGTTCATCTAGATCTGGAGTGGACTGAAGTTTCAGTATGAGAGATGCAAGAACCTTTTCTCCTTCTCAAGGTATGACTTCTTACCTTTGGTTTACCTTTTTTGTATCCAAAAGTTCATAATGAATAACTTCATGTTATGCTTTCTCCTGTATATTACAATGCCATTCTATGTCCAGTATGCTCAAAGATCATCTGATTTGTGTTGAGCAAGTAGCTACTATGTAGGTTCTGTCTGAAAGTTACTTTGTGTTCTATTTATTGTGATACTATCTAGTTCCCTACCAATTTATTCTCTGATTTGTCTGTCCATACCTTTTGATTTTTGTTCTTTTTCATTTTCTTATGATTTAGGAAGCATTGAGCAGTTGCATTGCAAATACAAGGATCACCATCAGTCCAACAGAGAGGTAGCAACAAGAGGTTGAGGTTATCACTTGAGGGCAAGAAATCCTATCGTATCCTTCCAAACGCGGAGGAGCATTCCTTACTTTTAGCAGATCAAATAATTCGATGATGCTTTGCTTTCTTACTATTATCTGTTGAAATGCATGTTATCTGTTGAAGAGCATGGTAAGAATGACAAGCCTACCAAATGTTTATTCCAAATCTAAAATGCATATACTTAGCTCCGTGTTTTGTATGCATAATCAGGGGCGATAAGCCCTGCATTTGGCCTTAATATGATGAAATAAATAACTTGTCATTGTTATGCATATTAGCTAGGTTCAGCTATGTGCGTATGTCATATCATCAATCTGTCCCCATTGATTATGCGTGTACTTTTCTCTTGCATTAGCCTGATGTAGAAAATGACTGAATTTTGTTTCTGTTCTTGCATCGCAAAACCAACTTGGGTGAAACTGCTATTGCCAAATAGATTGTTCTGATTATAAGGACCCTTTTTCAAATATCGAGATGATGTATTTGCAAACCTTAATGCAAAATGGTTAGTCAGTCTTAGCTCTACTTTCCAGGTATGCCACATCCAGATTACTCTTATCTTCTGTTTTTTCTTTTCTTGGGAGTATAATTTACTTCCTATTTTCTGCCTGTTTCTCTAACTACCCCCACTAAAATTTGTAGTAGTTAGGATCCTAAAGAGGTAACAACGAAGGTATCCACTCAAGGATCGAGCAAATGCAGTTCCAATGCCTGGGGATTTTAACTGTCCATGAAATATTTCTCCTCTTAAAAGTGCAATTTAAAAAACTAATATATAAAAGCACGAAAATATTAGACATAACGATTCCGATTTATTATATTTAGGTGGGCGTATCATGCACCATACACCTGGGTTAGAAATTGCATTTCTGTCATGCAAACTTCAGAGAATGATTGATCTGCTTATCCGTTGATGTTCTTGTGAAATTGTATCCTTATGAATATTTCCAGCCCGTGGGAACATGATAAATGATAAAGCCAAAAAAATAGCCTTGATGAAAATAACTGACAGTGGTTCTGAAATTTTACTGCAGCGTCTTTCTAAACTCACAACACTGAACTTGGGATGTCTATATAATATGCAAAAACTTTAGTTTGCAGAATGGCAGATTTTAGACTTTTGGTTAGGATGCTACATGAGATTATATGTAGAGACACCGGCTTATATTATACAGATTTCTTTTATTATTTGTTGATGTTTATGTACTATAAATGTAAGTCATGGGCATCCCAAAGAAACTTGTTCTGACCATTGGCATTTTCATGGACCACCGACAGAAGAACATGTAACTAGAGGTTATGTAGTCTAATGTCGACAGGCGCGAGATACAATGCCAACCTGGCAAGCTTTATCTTCCTAAGGTGTGCTTGCAACTATTGAATCTGTTTATTTTTCTTCGTGTTTACACCTCTTTTGCATCAAGGATGGTGATTTGATCCTAACACGGCCTTGCTACAGCCATCCAGAGGTCCAGTGCGACTACATGCCCATCACTCGCGGCGGCGAGAAGCACATGCATACGGCAAGCTCCGTGTCGAGATTATTAACCAACACCTGTTTGGGAGCCCCGATGAAGAAGGTTGTCGACGCAGAGAAAGAGGATAAGTGATGAGATGTTTATGGCAGCTAATGGATGATGTTATCTTAGTTTCTGGATTTTTGTTTCGGTTGACTCGGAAACCTTGTTTGATTTTTGAAGATAGCTTTTTAGAACTACAAATATTTGATACAATGTGTTTTAGTATAGACGTGCGTTGCACGTGCAAGCTTACTAGTAGTTTGAATAGATGAATATGAGATTGTGTGATGCATATCGTATAATCATACCCGCGGATACTTGTGGTGACATTGGAGTATCTAGGTGACATTAGGGTTTTGGTTGGTTTGTGTCTTAAGGTGTTATTCTAGTATGAACTCTAGGATAGATTGAACGAAAAGAATAGCTTCGTGTTATTTTACTACAGACTCTTGAATAGATCGATCAAAAAGGATAACTTTGAGGTGGCGGCTTCGTACCCTACCATAATCTCTTCGTTTGTTCTCTGCTATTAGTGACTTTGGAGTGACTCTTTGTTGCATGTTGAGGGATAGTTATATGATCCAATCATGTTATTATTGTTGAGATAACTTGCACTAGTAAAAGTATGAACCCTAGGTTTTGTTTCAACGCATTGCAATACCGTTTGTGCTCACTTTTATCATTAGTTATCTTGCTGTTTTTATATTTCCAGATTACAAAAACCTATATCTACCATCCATATTGCACTTGTATCACTATCTCTTCATCCAACTAGTGCACCAGAAAAGTGTATTGGGTGTGTTGGGGACACAAGAGACTCTTTGTTATTTGGTTGTAGGGTTGTTTGAGGGAGACCATCTTCATCCCACGCCTCCCACGGATTGATAAACCTTAGGTTATCCACTTGAGGGAAATTTGCTACTGTCCTACAAACCTCTGCACTTGGAGGCCCAACAACGTCTACAAGAAGAAGGTTGTGTAGTAGACACCAAGCAGTTTCTGGCGCTGTTGTCGGGGAGGTGAGTGCTTGAAGGTATATCTTTAGATCTTGCAATCGAATCTTTTTGTTTCTTGTTTTATCACTAGTTTAGTCTATAAAAGAAAACTACAAAAAATATGTAATTAAGGTTGCCTCATATGCTTCATCTTTTTAATGTCTTTCGTGAAAATGATGGGAAGAAAAATTGTGCTCAAGTACTAGAAGAAGAATTACATAGAATGCTTGCATAAAATATTTGAATGATGAGAATGATTGAAATGTTGTTAGTATGAATTCTATGAATATCCATGATGCTAATGATATGGAAAGCCACAAGCTTGGGGATGCTATGTTCGATGAAGATGATATTTTTAGTACCCCAAGTTTTGATGTGCAAATTTATTATGATGAAAGCATGCCTCCTATCTATGATGATTATTGTGATGACACGTATGCTATAAGGAATAATGATAACCATGAAACTTGTCATCATGATCTTAATTTTCAATCACATGATAGTTATTTTGTTGAGTTTGCTCCCACTACTATTCATGAGAACAAATTTGCTTATGTGGAGAGTAATAAAATTTCTATGGTTGTAGATCATGAAAAGAATGCTTTATGTGATGGTTATATTGTTGACTTTATTCATGATGCTACTGAAAATTATTGTGAGGGAAGGATATATGCTTGTAGGAATTGCAATAATATCAAGTTTCCTCTCTATGTGTTGAAAATCTTGAAGTTATGCTTGTTTTGCCTTCCTATGCTAGTTGATTATTGTTCCCATAAATTGTTTGCTCACAAAATCCCTATGCATAGGAAGTGGGTTAGACTTAAATGTGCTAGTCATATTCTTCATGATGCTCTCTTTGTGTTTCAATTCTTATCTTTTATGTAAGCATCATTGAAATCATCATGCCTAGCTAGGGGCATTAAACGATAGCGCTTGTTGGGAGGCAACCCAATTTTTATTTTTGTTATTTGCTTTTTGCTCCTGTTTAGTAATAAATAATTCATCTAGCCTCTGTTTAGATGTGGTTTTATGTTTTAATTAGTGTTTGTGCCAAGTACAACCTTCGGGAAGACTTGGGTGAAGTCTATGTGATCTTGCTGTAAAAAAACAGAAACTTTTGCGCTCACGAGATTAGCTGCCATTTTTACTGGAGAGTGCTATTAGGTTGATTATTTTTGCAGATGATTAATAGACAAATTCCTCAGGTCCACCAATTTATTTCAGAATTTTTGGAGTTACAGAAGTATTTGAATGATACAGATACTACAGACTGTTCTGTTTGTGACAGATTCTGTTTTCATTGTGTTGTTTGCTTATTTTGATGAATCTATGAGTAGTATCGGAGGGTATGAACCATAGAGAAGTTGGAATACAGTAGATATTACACCAATATGAATTTATAATGAGTTCACAACAGTACCTAAGTGGTGATTTATTTTCTTATACTAACGGAGCTTACGGGTTTTCTGTTGAGTTTTGTGTTGTGAAGTTTTCAAGTTTTGGGTAAAGATTCGATGGACTATGGAATAAGGAGTGGCAAGAGCCTAAGCTTGGGGATGCCCAAGGCACCCCAAGGTAATATTCAAGGACAACCAAGAGCCTAAGCTTGGGGATGCCCCGAAAGGCATCCCCTCTTTCGTCTTCGTTCATCGGTCACTTTACTTGAGGCTATATTTTTATTCACCACATGATATGTGTTTTGCTTGGAGTGCCATTTTATTTTGTTTTGCTTGCTGTTTGAATAATATCCCAAGATCAGAAATTCTTAAATGTTAGAGAGTCTTCACATAGTTGCACAATTATTCCACTACTCATTGATCTTCACTTATATCTTTTGGAGTAGTTTGTCATTTGCTCTAGTGCTTCACTTATATCTTTTTAGGGCACGGTGGTGGTTTTATTTTGAAGAAATAGATGAACTCCCATGCTTCACTTATATTATTTTGGGAGTCTTTAGAACAACATGGTAATTTGCTCTGGTTATAAAATTAGTCCTAATATGATGGGCATCCAAGATGGGTATAATAAAAACTTTCATATAAAGTGCATTGAATACTATGAGAAGTTTGATTCTTTATGATTGTTTTGAGATATGAAGATGGTGATATTAGAGTCATGCTAGTGGAGTAGTTGTGAATTTGAGAGATACTTGTGTTAAAGTTTGTGATTCTCGTAGCATGCACGTATGGTGAACCATTATGTGATGAAGTCGGAGCATGATTTATTTTTTGATTGTCTTCCTTATGAGTGGCGGTCGGGGATGAGTGATGGTCTTTTCCTACCAATCTATCCCCTAGGAGCATGCGCGTAGTACTTTGTTTCGATAACTAATAGATTTTTGCAATAAGTATATGAGTTCTTTATGACTAATGTTGAGTCCATGTATTATACGCACTCTCACCTTTCCGCCATTGCTAGCCTCTCTTGCGCCGCACAACTATCGCCGGTACCATAACACCCACCATTACCTTCCTCAAAACAGCCACCATACCTACCTATTATGACATTTCCATAGCCATTCCGAGATATATTGCCATGCAACTTTCTACAGTTCCGTTTATTATGACATGCTCCTTCATTGTCATATTGCTTTGCATGATCATGTAGTTGACATCGTATTTGTGGAAAAGCCACCATTCATAATTCTTTCATACATGTCACTCATGAGTCATTGCACATCCCGGTACATCGCCGGAGGCATTCACATAGAGTCATATTTTTGTTCTAAGTATTGAGTTGTAAGTAAATAAAAGTGTGATGATCATCATTATTAGAGCATTGTCCCACTGAGGAAAGGATGATGGAGACTATGATTCCCCCACAAGTCGGGATGAGACTCCGGACGAAAAAAGAGGCCAAAAAAGGAAAAAAAGAGAAAGGCCTGTAACACCCCGGATGTAACTTTCCATATTTGTAACTCCAACTCTTGCCATTTTCGGCTATGTGTTATGATATTCCCTCCGTGGTTGGGTTTTGTTTTTCGTTTTGCATTTTGTTCATGTTATGCATCTCATATCATGTCATCATGTGCATCTCATTTGCATACGTGTTCGTCTCATGCATCCGAGCATTTTCCCCGTTGTCCGTTTTGCAATCCGGCACTCCCACCTCCTCCGGCGCACCCCTCTTCTTTCTTTTCGTGAGCGGGTATTGAACATTCTCGGAATTGACCGAGTCTTGTCAAGTGTCCTTGGTATACCACCGGTAGACCACCTGTCAAGTTTCGTTCCATTTGGAGGTCGTTTGATGCCCCAACGGTTAACCGGGTAACCGCAAGTTCCTGTTGTGTGTTGCAGCAAAACCCCCCTCCAAACAGCCCAAAACCCACCTAAGTCCCCTCCATGCTCTAGGTCGTTCAATCACGATCGTGTGGGCGAAAACCGTGCTCCATTTGGAGTCTCCTAGCTCCCTCTACCTATAAAAATACCTTCCCCTCCGAAATTTCGGATCAAACCCTAGTTCTTTTCCCCTCCGCGCCGCCGGGCGCTTCTTCCTCAGCCGCCGGACACGTCCGCCGCCGCCCCTCGCCCAATCGCTGCCTGCCACGTGGCAACCCGCCGCCGCCGCCGGCCCGTAGGCCCACGGGGAGCCCGCCCCGGGCCGCCCCGGGCCAGATCCCGCGGCGACGCCCGGCCGCCCGTCCTCTCCGCCGCGCCCGAGGTTCCCCGCCGCCCGCGCCTCGCCGCCAGGTCCCCGCGTCGCCGCCGGACCTCGCCGCGCCGCCTCGTCGCCGTCCGTAACCGCCGCCGCCTCGGTGCCCGCGTCCGCTGCCGCCCGTCGCCCGGAGCCCGTCGCCGCGCCTTCCTCCTCCCGCTCCGGCCTCGTCCCCGCGTCTCCCTCCTCTCCTCCGTCCGCCGCGCCCCTTCCAACTCCGGCGAGCTCGAGCCCCGATCCGATCTGAGATCCAAGGTTGACTTCTCCCTCTCCCGAAATATTCCAAGTCTGGAAATATTTGCAATATGTGCTCCTGTTCATCACATCATAACTCTCTGTATATAGCTCCGTTTCGTGCGTGTAATATACCAAAATGTTCGCCTCGAGATGATCTTCATTTTGTTCCATTGTGCCATGTTCATTTGAGTCCATCTTGATGCCCAAATCTCTGATGCAAGAGTGCTAATTGCTGTTAACTGCTGTTACTTATAAGAACTTGCTGATTTGTTATTTTTGATACTATTGATGTGTGCATCTTACGGGCATGAGATCTACATGTGTTTTGATGTATGCCATGTCGTCTTTATAGAGATGTATGCCATGTATTTTTGTGATCTCTGTGGTGACTAACACAAACATGCAAACTAGGCTTCGTGATGTTTCTGATTTCAGGGACTTGGTAATTTTACAAAGTCTGTGACTGCTGTTATTTTGTTGCTATGTATCCATGTGGCTACAGAGAGATCCATGCTCCTTTTGGTGATGTTCAGTAAGGATGTTTTGTATATATAGTTATGATCTATCCATCCATGCCCCTGTTTGCAATTATGGAATAGCCTCGCATGACTCAATCTTGCTCTACTTTTGCTATAAAATGTTTCTGGCAGATTGTTTACGTGTTATTCAATTTTGCCAAGGTTGTTGTAGTTGATCCATCCATGCTATGTATTTGCTCTTGCCATGGATAGCTTCATAAACATGCCATCTTGCTGTAGGTATGCTTTTTTTGTCATGAATTGCTTTGTAGTGAGTGAATCAAGCTCACCAAGATGCCCTCATAATGTCTGTTTCTGCCATGCTCTGTTTTCTGCTAAGTCTGAAACCTGTTAACGAAACTTGCTATGTTTACATGGTTGTCATCATATCTTCTCGTCCTTTTTGGCCTATGGCCAATAAGGTACTTTTGTCATATGCAGTTAGTCAATTCATTCCATGCCTTTTTTTGCTTTGTTAAGTTCCTGTAGCATGTGTTTTGCTTGCTCTGAACATTGCTACCTGATGTTATTTCTGCCATGTCCAGTAATTTCACCAAGTCTGTGAACCTGTTATCGTTTGCACTTTTTCCATGCTTGTTTGAGCCTGTTATGTTGTGATCTAGCCGTAGCTCAGTATTCATCTTTTGTCAAGCATCTCCTGTAGATTACTTCCATATGCTTTGTTGCTATGTTGGAGTGATGTAGCATAGTTTCTTGATGTATTCTAAGTGCTATCATGCTGTTAATCACAGTTTCGTGGCATTCTTGTTTTGCTTGCCATTTGCAAACCGTGCATCCGTTTCCGGTGATCTTTATATCGATTTCAACCAAAATCATCTCATATTTCCAGTGGCATGCTTGGTTTGCCAAGTTACTGCCTTGTTCATCATTTTTCTTCCGGAGCACGCATATGCATCGCATACCACATCTCGCATATCATGCATGTTTTACATCATGTTGCTTGTGCATTTCCCGTGATTGATTGTGGTTCCGTTGCTTGTGTTATTGTTTCGGGTAGATCCGGGAGACGAGTTCGTGAACGAGGAACCTGTCGAGTACGCTTACGAGGATCAAGCTTTCGACAAGTCTGAGAACTTTGCAGGCAAGATGACCATACCCTCGAAATCACTTCTATCTTTGCTTTGCTAGTTGTTCGTTCTATTGCCATGCTTCGCTACCTACCACTTGCTATCATATTGCCATGTCAAGCCTCTAACCATCCTTTCCTAGCAAACCGTTGTTTGGCTAAGTTACCGTTTTTGCTCAGCCCTTCTTATAGCGTTGCTAGTTGCAGGTGAAGTTGAAGTTTGGTTCCATGTTGGAACATGGATATTTTGAAATATCACAATATCTCTTATTTAATTAATGCATCTATATATTTGGTAAAGGGTGGAAGGCTCGGCCTTATGCCTGGTGTTTTGTTCCACTCTTGCCGCCTTAGTTTCCGTCATACCGGTATTATGTTCCTTGAGTTTGCGTTCCTTACGCGGTTGGGTGATTTATGGGACCCCCTTGACAGTTCGCCTTGAATAAAACTCCTCCAGCAAGGCCCAACCTTGGTTTTACCATTTGCCACCTAAGCCTTTTCCCTTGGGTTTTCGCGAGCCGAGGGTCATCTTTATTTAAACCCCCGGGCCAGTGCTCCTCCGAGTGTTGGTCCAAACTAGAGCACCGTGCGGGACCGTCCCTTGGCAACTTGGGTTACGTTGGTACCTGTACGCTTAGCTTATCCGGTGTGCCCTGAGAACGAGATATGTGCAGCTCCTATCGGGATTTGTCGGCACAGCGGGTGGTCTTGCTGGTCTTGTTTTACCATTGTCGAAATGTCTTGTAAACCGGGATTCCGAGACTGATCGGGTCTTTCCGGGAGAAGGTTTATCCTTCGTTGACCGTGAGAGCTTATAATGGGCTAAGTTGGGACACCCCTGTAGGGTATTATCTTTCGAAAGCCGTGCCCGCGGTTATGAGGCAGATGGGAATTCGTTAATGTCCGGTTGTAGAGAACTTGTCACTTGACTTAATTAAAATACATCAACTGTGTGTGTAGCCGTGATGGTCTCTTCTCGGCGGAGTCCGGGAAGTGAACATGGTTTGAGTTATGCATGAACGTAAGTAGTTTCAGGATCACTTCTTGATCATTACTAGCTTCGCGACCGTTGCGTTGCTTCTCTTCTCGCTCTCACTTGCGTATGTTAGCCACCATATATGCTTAGTGCCTGCTGCAGCTCCACCTCATTACACCATCCTTTCCTATAAGCTTAAATAGTCTTGATCTCGCGGGTGTGAGATTGCTGAGTCCTCGTGACTCACAGATTCTTCCAAAACAGTTGCAGGTGCCGACGATGCCAGTGCAGATGACGCAACCGAGCTCAAGTGGGAGTTCGACGAGGAACGTGGTCGTTACTATGTTTCTTTTCCTGATGATCAGTAGTGGATCCCAGTTGGGACGATCGGGGATTTAGCATTTGGGGTTATCTTATTTTCATTTGGATTTGACCGTAGTCGGTCTATGTGTGGATTTTGGATGATGTATGAATTATATTTATGTATTGTGTGAAGTGGCGATTGTAAGCCAACTCTCGTTATCCATTCTTGTTTCATTGCATGGGATTGTGTGAAGATGACCCTTCTTGCGACAAAACCACAATGCGGTTATGCCTCTAAGTCGTGCCTCGACACGTGAGAGATATAGCCGCATCGTGGGTGTTACAAGGCCCAAATAAAAAAATGAGAGAAAAAGAGAGAAGGGACAATGTTACTATCCTTTTACCACACTTGTGTTTCAAAGTAGCACCATGATCTTCATGATAGAGAGTCTCCTATGTTGTCACTTTCATATACTAGTGGGAATCTTTCATTATAGCACTTGGCATGTATATTCCAATGATGGGCTTCCTCAAAATGTCCTAAGTCTTCGTGAGCAAGCGAGTTGTATGCACACCCACTTAGTTTCTTTTGTTGAGCTTTCATACACTTATAGCTCTAGTGCATCCGTTGCATGGCAATCCCTACTCACTCACATTGATATCTATTGGGGCATCTCCATAGCCCGTTGATACGCCTAGTTGATGTGAGACTATCTTCCTCCTTTTTGTCTTCTCCACAACCATCATTCTATTCCACCTATAGTGCTATGTCCATGGCTCACGCTCATGTATTGCGTGAAGATTGAAAAAGTTTGAGAACATCAAAAGTATGAAACAATTGCTTGGCTTGTCATCGGGGTTGTGCATGATTTAAATATTTTGTGTGATGAAGATAGAGCATAGCCAGACTATATGATTTTGTAGGGATAACTTTCTTTGGCCATGTTATTTTGAGAAGACATGATTGCTTTATTAGTATGCTTGAAGTATTATCGTTCTTATGTCAATATTAAACTTTTTTTTTGAATCTTATGGATCTAAATATTCTTGCCACAATAAAGAAGATTACATTGATAAATATGTTAGGTAGCATTCCACATCAAAAATTCTGTTTTTATCATTTACCTACTCGAGGACGAGCATGAATTAAGCTTGGGGATGCTTGATACGTCTCCAACGTATCTATAATTTTTGATTGTTCCATGCTATTATATTATCCATCTAGGATGTTTTATATCCATTTATATGCTATTTTATATGATTTCCGGGACTAACCTATTAACCTAGAGCCCAGTGCCAGTTTCTGTTTTTTCCTTGTTTTTGAGTATCGCAGAAAAGGAAAACCAAATGGAGTCCAATTGACTTGAAATTCAACAGAGATTGTTTTTGGACCAGAAGAAGCCCACAGAGTACCGGAGATGGGCCAGAAGAAACCTGAGGCCACCACGAGGGTGGGGGGCGCGCCCTACCCCCTGGATGCGCCCCCTACCTCGTGGCCGCCTTGGAGACCCCCCTGACTTGTTCCCGACGCCAAGACCTCTTATATATACCCAAACTTCCAGAACATAACCTAGATCGGGAGTTCCGCCGCCGCAAGCCTCTGTAGCCACCGAAAACCAATCTAGACCCGTTCCGGCACCCTGCCGGAGGGGGGAATCCCTCTCCGGTGGCCATCTTCACCATCCCGGCGCTCTCCATGACGAGGAGGGAGTAGTTCACCCTCGGGGCTGAGGGTATGTACCAGTAGCTATGTGTTTGATCTCTCTCTCTCTCTCTCTCTCTCGTGTTCTTGAGGTGGTACAATCTTGATGTATCGCGAGCTTTGCTATTATAGTTGGATCTTATGATGTTTCTCCCCCTCTACTCTCTTGTGATAAATTGAGTTTTCCCTTTGAAGTTATCTTATCGGATTGAGTCTTTAAGGATTTGAGAACACTTGATGTATGTCTTGCGTGGGATACCCGTGGTGACAATGGGGTATTCTATTGATTCACTTGATGTATGTTTTGGTGATCAACTTGTGGGTTCCGTGACCTTGGGAATCTATGCATAGGGGTTGGCACACGTTTTCGTCTTGGCTCTCCGGTAGAAACTTTGGGGCACTCTTTGAAGTTCTTTGTGTTGGTTGAATAGATGAATATGAGATTGTGTGATGCATATCGTATAATCATACCCGCGGATACTTGTGGTGACATTGGAGTATCTAGGTGACATTAGGGTTTTGGTTGATTTGTGTCTTAAGGTGTTATTCTAGTCCGAACTCTAGGATAGATTGAATAGCTTCGTGTTATTTTACTACAGACTCTTGAATAGATCGATCAGAAAGGATAACTTTGAGGTGGTTTCGTACCCTACCATAATCTCTTCGTTTGTTCTCCGCTATTAGTGACTTTGGAGTGACTCTTTGTTGCATGCTGAGGGATAGTTATATGATCCAATTATGTTATTATTGTTGAAAGAACTTGCACTAGTGAAAGAATGAACCCTAGGCCTTGTTTCAACGCATTGCAATACTGTCTGTGCTCACTTTTATCATTAGTTATCTTGCTGTTTTTATATTTTTAGATTACAAAAACCTATATCTACCATCCATATTACACTTGTATCACCGTCTCTTCGCCGAACTAGTGTACCTATGCAATTTACCATTGTATTGGGCGTGTTGGGGACACAAGAAACTCTTTGTTATTTGGTTGCAGGGTTGTTTGAGAGAGACCATCTTCATCCTATGCCTCCCACAGATTGATAAACCTTAGGTCATCCACTTGAGGGAAATTTACTACTGTCCTACAAACCTCTGCACTTGGAGGCCCAACAACGTCTACAAGAAGAAGGTTGTGTAGTAGACACCAGGAGCCAAGGAATATTTGAAGGTATTAGCAGCTGAGTTGTCAATTCAACCACACCTGGAGATTAATTATCTGCAGCAAAGTGATCCGTAGCAGAGTAGTGTGATAGTTTTGATAATGGTAGCAGCAGCAATGGTAATGGTAACAGTGGTAGCAATAATTTTGTAGCAAGTGCAACAGTAACAACAGCAGTAGCAACTTAGCAAGAATAATATAGGATAAATTCGTAGGCATTGGATCGGTAATTTGTTGGATGATATTCATCTTGTGACAGTCATAACCTAGGGCGATACGACACTAGCTCCAGTTCATAAATATAATGTAGGCATGTATTCCGTAAATAGTCATACAAGCTTATGGAAAGAGCTTGCATGACATCTTTTGTCCTACCCTCCCGTGGCAGCGGGGTCCATATTGGAAACTAAGGGATATTAAGGCCTCCTTTTAATAGAGAACTGAAACAAAGCATTAACACGCGGTGAATACATGAACTCCTCAAACTACGATCATCATCGGGAGTGGTCCCGACTATTGTCACTCCGGGGTTGCCGGATCATAACACGTAGTAGGTGATTATAACTTGCAAGATTGGATCTAGAACATGGATATAATGGTGATAACATAAACAATTCAGATCTGAATTCATGGCAGCCGGGCCCAAAGTGACAAGCATTAAGCATGGCAAAGTCATAGCGACATCAATCTGAGAACATAGTGGATACTAGGAATCAATCCCTAACAAAACTAACTCGATTACATGATGAATCTCATCCAACTCCTCACCGACCAGCGAGCCTATGAAGGAATTACTCACTCCCGGTGGGGAGCATCATGGAATTGGTGATGGAGAAGGGTTGGTGATGATGAAGAACGAACCCCCCCCTCTCCGGAGCCCCAAACGGACTCCAGATCCGGCCTCCCGATGAAGAACAGGAGGTGACGGCGGCTCCGTCTCGTGGATCGCGATAATTCTTTCTCCTATTTTTTTCTGGAAAAATATGATTTTATAGCGTCGGTTTCAGGGTCTGCGGGGTCACCAGGTGGGGACAACCCACCTGGGCGCGCCAGGGACGGCAGGCGCGCCCTTGTGGGTTGTGCCCACCTAGGTGCCCCCCTCCGGTGGCTCTTGGCTCCAGAAATTCTCTTTTATTGTATAAAAAATCCTCACAAAGTTTCGTTCCATTCCGAGAACTTTTATTTCTGCACAAAAACAACACCATGGTAGTTCTGCTGAAAACAACGTCAGTCCGGGTTTAGTTTCATTCAAATCATGCAAATTAGAGTCCAAAACAAGAGGAAAAGCATTAGGAAAAGCAGATACGTTGGAGACGTATCAGACGTCACTCCATAACTGGATGTGAATAAAGGTGACATACGGGTATACCGAGAACGTATGTCTCGATATCGATTGTTCAAGATTGGGATTTGCTCCTCTGACGATAGAGAGATACTATGTAGGATGACTCGGTGTTATAGTACCATTATCGTATGGCCAGACACTTGTGATTATGATCACGGGATGTCAAAAAGTAGATACGAGTAAAGAGAAGAAAATCGACAACAAAGGTAACCGATATAGTGATCAATGTGTTGATTATAGAGATACCGATAATCTCACCTCGGGTTTTGTAAACGTATTGCGAAGCAAAGGGAAGGTATTCATAAACAAAGGTTCACTCGAGAACTTCATGAATGTGCTAGAGTTAACAAGGGTGTCTAGATTCCGTTGTTAACTACTGACTGAAAAGTGTCCCGGGTCATGTCCGCTTATTGTTGAACGTGTAGGGTCACACACTTAATTGGTAGTAGTTATGATCACTAGAGAAATGAGAGAACGAGCATAAAAAATGTTTTGGAGAGTTCTGAAAATGTTTCTGATGGTTCGAGAAGAGTTTCAGGAATTTCGAAAAGGTATAACATGATTTTGTAAAGTCTGAATCTATACATTGAAAGTTTTCAAAGGTCTCGGAATGGGTCCGGAGACATCCAAGATTTTATGTACGAAAGAAAGTTGTGAAGAACCATCATGACATGACCATATCTAGTGGGCCCCATGGGTCCCACATGGGGCGCCACTTCCATAAGGAAGGGTTAGGACAAACTAGACAAGGAAGAGAGTCATCCCTCCTTGGTCCATGTGGAAGAGGAGGACTCCTCCATAGGGGCACACAAAAATCCTAAGGGGATTTTTTCCAATAACTCCTTGCTCTCCCGGTTTAATTGACCCAAGTGTTTAGGCTCATAATGAGACATGCTCTAATATCTATCTAATTAGTCTAATAGAATTAGACTCCTAATTAGACGAGTAGAGCCGCTAGGCTTTCTCTCTCTATCTAGTTTTCTGCAAGTTCTTCTTCCTGGACATTGAAGCTCTGCTGGACTACTACTTCGCAGCATGTGGATAACTCGGAGGGGTTATCTACTTCGATTCCTGTCTCGAAGAATATTCTCGCGGTTAGGAGGTATAACCTAGCAGCCGAAATCGTCATGCTACACCAATTTCTTCACTGCTTTTGCTACTCTGCTCGTCAATGAGTTTGAACATTACCACCATCTTCCTAGAGTGTGTGTGATTGTGTAGTATAAATTTTTGTTGCATAGCAGGTTCCCTTACAAGTATACCGGGGGTGGCCAATGGACCGGGAACCCCGATATTGGGCCAGCCTCAAGGGCCTGGCGGTAGCTCCATTCTAGCATGCAATCTAGGGGCCCGACTCGAAGGTGAAGGATGATCTTGGCATGCAAGCCAGGAAGCCCTCATCGATAGGTCGATTAGGATCTGTGTAAACCCTAGCCCTCGTCCCATTTATAAGGCGAGGCTAGAGGTAGATCAAGGCATCTCTTCCATTATACACAAACCTTGATAGTTATCATAATCATCCACTTTGTAACCCCCTTGCACGAGGTGCTTCCACATCAATTCAAAACAAAAATAGGACACAAGGTATTACCTTAACCATGAGAGCTCGAACCTGGGTAAAAACCCCGTGTGAACTCCTCTCTGGTACTTCCGGATACGCTCTCCACCCTATCGAGGGCACTGCCAGTTTTCTGTACCATCAGGTAGCGCGCCAGGAACGGGCTACGGCAGCCAAAGACCTAGCCCAGATAAGATCTCTAGTCATGCCTGATGACTTCATGCAGGGCCAAACTTTCATCTTTGCTCCTTCAAGTTCGTCGCCGATGGACGAGGGTTGCTCTACTATGAGACGCTGCCTCCCCCCATCAGCAAGATGCACTTCGGAAGCATCGTGTTCCATGTGTTGCCTGTCTCCGTGCTCCGCCACCACACTTAGCACGTGAAGCAGCACCGATTCCGGCCGATCTCGGAACGCCTGGATCTTCACCAACCCACCAGCCCACTTGATCTCAAAGCGTACACATTATCCTAGCAACCGGTTAGTTGTTCATCAACTAGTGGAAATTGGAAACTATAGTCTCGGTGATTTACTTGAAGGACTACAAATATTTTTTCACTATTTGTCATTGAATATATAGTTATTGTACACTAAGCTATTTATGTACTTGCGTTTCAGGACTCCTGACATGGCAGAGATGTTGATGCCTTGGTTTTGGAGTTTAATATGGACAAATAAGCTGTTAATGTTCATATCGCCGCTTGACTCCCATTTTGTTTGCCTTGACAGAGTGGAGAGTATCATGGGAAAATAAGGGTCCAAGCTACATTTGTTACCACCTCTAAGGTGGTAGCGACGTCTGTCTCTTTTGTTCTTCTTCTCTTTCTGTTCTGCCCTCTTCCATGACGAAACAATTGTCACCAATATTTGATACACTAACTAACTATTGTTCTTACTTCATGCATGTTCATCTATCAATAATATCTGTTCTCACGGACGTCTATGCTTAATTATTTTTTGTTTGCGAGGAGTCTTTTGCTCTAATATTGACACGCGAGTAGACATATGTTTCTTTCGGTGTTTCCATGTGCCATGCATTGATATTAGATTGTTTGTGGCGAATCCATAGGTTTATACCTGTTTATGGACGTGTAGGCCACTGGCTTATTTTTCTTCTTGTTTGGCTTTTCTACCTTAGAATGTTTTTTTTGCGGTGGATTTCCCTCATGTGCTTTACTTTTGCCTTCTTTTTCTTAACTATATATGTGTATCAAAATATATATGAAAGATGTACGACCCAGTTTCTTGATTCAATAGAAGCCCAAAGCGGTCCATATGATACCCAAATGAGATCCACATAGTTTTAAAATCATGAGGCTTGTGGTACTTCCTCCATTCCCTTATACAAGACCACTTCATATTTGTATGTCTACCTTTAGTATGAAGCGGCTCTGGCAACAGAAGAAATCCCCAGCTGCGCCGTCTAGCATAGTCCATTGCTTACTAACAGAGGGTTCCTTGTGTTGATTGGCAAGCAATATATAATTTTCTATAAATAATATAGTAGAGGATAAGTACTCTTACATAAACAAGTAGCACTAGATGATAAGCACTCGTACGAGTCATACAGTCAAACCCCTTGGCCCTTGGGACACCTCATGTGCACGGGTGAATATAAAGACGATTGGTTCTTCAGTTTGTTTTACATGTGCCAAGAGGTGCCTTCCTGGAAACATCTTGAAAGGAAAACATAAGCTTGTTTGCCAATGTGAATCGCTTTCAAAGGTACTGTATACAACTTATACGATGTCAAAAGTTTAGAGCGACACAATTCCGGAGAGTTGACATTGTTCATTCAGCGTGGTGGAGTACCCTCCATCTCCATGTGAAGCCGAATAAATTATCGGGTGGTTGCTCCTTGCTGTCCCTCCCAGCCGCTACCCAACAGTGCAATGTACTTAGTCGTCTCTTGGCCTTCCGTGACGCCTGAAGTAGTATCATATCAGATTGATACGTGCACTTGTCTACAAAGTTGACTCTGAGATGGATACATACAGGTTGCTGTTACCTTGCTATTCAATTTTTGGACGAATAGATAGATGTACTTGTTGCTGTCATACTTGCTGTAAACTCAAACCAACTGTCCTCCACCCCTCTGATGATCGGATTTTCGTTGGTATGAGTGCATTTGGTCGTATCTAGCTACATGACACGCTTGTCCATTTTGTTCCTGGCTCCTGGGTCATGCTTGCTTTTTGAAAGCCTGATGCATATGCTTTCTAAATTGACACACATGCCGTAGTGCAAACGCCGACCAACTTAAGTCTTGTAGAGTGAGCATCTAACGAAGAATATTGGATGGTTTCTTTTTCCAACTCCAACTTTTCTTGTTTGAAATGACTGCCCAAACAGGGCGTACCTTTTTGTTTGAAATGAGCGCCGAAACAACTGTTTGTTTTGTTTGAAAAAAGGAGTTAGTAATAGCCATTTTATATCAGCTGTGATTGCACCGCTACTACCCATTCCTATCCATTATATATCAGCTGTGAGCCTTGCACCGGCCGCTATTATTCTATTCCTATCCGATGGTGTTCTCACGGCGCTGCTCGCATGAAAGCAACACGGAGGACAGACACAAACGCAGGACATACAAACTTCAAAGAGTAAAATGCATTGATGGTCACTGGACTTGTCGTCTACGCTCACTTTGGTTACTGTACTTAAAAATACGGTCAATACGGTCACTATATACGTGTTGTGGTGATTATACGGTCACTGTAACACCGTATAGCTTTGTATTTTGTTTAGTTGACGGTCAAATGACACCTTGTCAGCTTGGTTTCTCTCTCGGTCCCACCTGCCAGTTGTAGAAGGACAATAAAATAAAATAAATAAAAGCAACGCCACGTTATGAGACCGCACGCTGGCAGAGGCCGTGAGCTAGCCAGTAGAGCGTAAGACGGTTTTTGTTGTATTCCAAACGATGTCTTTTTTACCATTAGGATCACACACCTGCACGGCTGCACGCATGCACTAACACGCGGCCGAGGAGCGCCTGTAGTTGCGGAAGTCGGCACTCGGCTTGCAGACGCGATAAGTTTGTGCCGATGCTGTCGAGGTTGCAGCGCCGTGATGTTGCTCGGCAGCTCGCCGTCGACGGGCCGCCGGAAGGCACCCCGCAACACCGAGAACGTGCAGGTGCTACACGAGGGCGCATGGAGGCGCGCGTGGCCTGCGGCGGCGTTAAGTACGTCGCCTGCGAGAGGTGCTACGGCACAGCTTTCCCACGACGGCGCGTCGGCGCCCCGCATTCTGTCCAGCGTCGCTCCTGGCTGGTTCCTGCATGCACGAAGCCTGGCTCCCGCCGTTGAGCCTGGTTGGTTCATGCATGAAGTAACCATATACTGATAAGTAAGCTTGCTTAGATTCACATGGCCGGTCTGAAGCCCATTAATTGTTAGCACTAATATTATCGTTACATCCAAGATCTAACAGCCGGTCTAGAGTCCATTGCCGGAATTTGAACAACTAAAAATACCGATGATCACCCGAAAAAAAGAAAAATAAGAAAAATACAGATGATTAGATGCACAACCGAACACTTCATGGAAGGACACACGGAGTTGCACATGAGCTGCATTATATTATCGGATATTTTCAAAATGGATGCTGCATTATATTACTCCATCAGCAACTACAACGAAAGATGGTACATTCTTTTGCCAGGGACGAAGATGAGATTATCTCCAACTGAAGTGCGAAGACACACACAAACACAAATATGCACGTACAATATGCACGTACCCCATTGACAGGTGGGGTCCGTGTTGGTAGAGAGAGAAAGTGAGCTGACAAGGCGTCATTCAGATGGTTTGACTGGTCAACCAAACAAAATACAGAGCTATACGGTGTGACAATGACCGTATAATCATCACAACACGTATATAGTGACCGTATTGACCGTATTCTTAAGTACAGTGACCAAAGTGAGCGTACATGACAAATGTAGTGACCACCAATGCATTTTACTCAACTTCAAACAACCAAGTTGCTTCATATGTACTAGGAATAGAATACTTTGCGTATGTACTACTGTCTGAAATCAAATTATTTCATTCATAGTCATTACATGCTCACAACAAAAAGGAGGTATGCACCCGAACATTTATCCGTACAGTTTGCACCGTACGTACGTACGTGCTGGTCCGTACTGATACTGTTACATGTAGAGAGAAAACGACCGGCCAGAGAAAGCCAACAAACTTTGCCACGGTTTCGATCTCCACATCTAGTTGTTCTTCTTGCGTTTCTCAATGAAGAAGAAGAAGGCGAGGGATGCGACGGAGAAGGCGGAGAAGACGCCGGCGGCAACCTTGATGGAGGTGGTGACGCCGGTGATGCTGACGACATTGAAGGCGGAGGCGGGCGCGGTCTGGCCGTAGGCGACCTGCGTGCCGGAGGCGTCGAGCGCGTAGGCGCGCACGTAGTAGGTGGCGGTGGGGATGTCGAGGGCGACGCGGTACTCGACCTTGCCGGTGCCGGGGTAGGCCTGCTGGGTGACCTTGAACTGGCAGGTCTTGTCCTTCTTGAGGTCGTCGTGGGTCTTGCGCCACTCGCGCTCCTTCTGGCTCACCGGCGCGTAGCAGAGGCTCACCTTCACGTTCTTGTAGTCGGCGTCCTTGCCGGCCGGCTGGCTCGCGTTCAGGGCCCACGTCACCGTGATCACGTCCTCGCCGGCGTGAAGAACTGGTCAAGGATCAGTTAAGTTGGTCATTTTTGTTACGATGAAGAAAAAGAAGAGGCGCAAACAAAATTCCCTGCATAAGTTCTCTTAATAAAATTGAGCATCTATTTCGAAGATTCTTCTACTGGCCGGCAGCCGGCTGACCTTGGCATATTTGGAATGGCATACGACAAGGCTAATTAATTTGTTGCATACATGGCCATATATGCCAACCTATGACGTTGCTATAGCAAACAGCGGAAACAGTTTCTCACATGCGGCGCCAAACAAGGAAGCATATACGAGTGTACGACGGACGTACCTTGGCCAGGACTGGGGGAGGCGGTGACGTCGAGGGTCACCGGCAGCTTGGAGAGGTACGCCACGGCGCCCGCCGACGCGCAGCAGCCGGCGGCGAGGACCACCAGCAGCAGCGCCGTGACCATGCCTTGGCGAGCCATCCCTGCGCGCGGCTAGCTAGTCTTGGTTGCTGTTGATCGATCGGAGAAGGCAAGAGAGGAGCTGGGGGGACAAAGTTTGCTTTGCTTGGCTTTGCTCTTGTGGGATTTGGAGAGATGCAGGAGTACGGATGGGTTTAATATAGGCGCGCGCCATGCCCATGGGTGTTGACCGTGGGCGAGAGGAGGCAGATGAGATCAGCGGGAGCTGCCTGCACCTGCAGTGCCGTGTTTCGCGGGGCCGAGGAGGTGCCCGTCCGATTAAGCTACTGCGAGCTACTTTAGGCGCTCCCAAGTCAAATCTAGCCCGCGTCTTGTCCTCTCCGAATCCCAGCCTCTTCCTCGTCTGATTTGCTCAAAAGGGCAAAAGCGGCTGGCCGGGGGTGAGAAGCGACGGCCACAAATAAAACTGCAATTGGCCCAGCCTAAATCATCATTAAATAGTGAATACTTACTCCTCAAATCAAACCAAAATGTAGGGAGCGTTTGATTTTCCATTATGATTTTCGTTTATAATATGTCTATAAAATTACTATAGAGACATACATCGAAAAAACATTTTCAAGATAAATATAATGATATTATTTGTCAGTCTGGCTAAATCTCAGTCGACTAATATTTAATTATGTATCAATCGACTAAGATTTAGTTATGTCTCGATGCTATATTAGTGAGATCTTAATTTGAGATCTGTGCAAATTCTTCTCAGATTTTTGTGAACATAATACAATCGAAGTCACTCACATACACGAGCATACATTCACCCCTATGAACACACACACGCACACCCTACGCTTATGAGCACCTCCTAGAGACTGAGCCGATATATGATCTTGAATTTACGAAATCACCACAAGCACCACGTTGTCGACAAAAACATCCGCTCTCATTGAACGAACATCGTCGGAAGCCTGGAATAAATCCAGGAATAATGTGAGCATCAATGTCAAGGTTAGGATTTGAACCCTGGTGGGTGGGGGGTACCACTGTCCTCCTAACCATCCAAGCACAGGTTGATTCTCATTTTTATTTTTTTCTTTCCCTCTTGCATAGTATGTTACTTGACTGAGACTTGGTTAAGTCTCAGTAGACTGAGACCTAGCCACACCCATTATTTATATATGTCCAATCCATATACTTTGATGTGTGTTCTTTAACACAGTGCAGATGTGGACGCTCATATATACACACATACACTCGTCCCTAGAAACACACGCAAGCACACCCTACCCATGTGAGCACCTTCGAGAGACCGAGGCAGCACATCATATTGAGATTGACGAAGTCACCACAGGCGCCTCCGTGGTCGATAGGAATGTCTCCTCCCACTTAATGAATATCCCCAGAAAGTCTAAAATAAACCTACGAAAATGCGAGCGCAAGTGCCGAGTCTAGAATTTGAACTCTGGTGGGTTGGTTCCACCATAAAGAACTTAATCATCTCGGCTAGGCTCAGTTCTACTTTGATATGTGTTAGTGGTTTGAACCTTTGTGGCTCTGGTGGTTTGCTTTATATAGAAAGCGGGGCGAGATCCTTTTTCGTATGTTAGTGGTCAAAAGCTATGTATTGAAGACCTTGAAAATTTATGTGCCATAAATGTTGGGAATGTGAGAATAATTACAGAAAATACCGCACAAAAAGGTTGTTGTTGTGTACGACAAAGTGGATTTACACCAGCTCAAATTTTTCTCTCCAACAACAGCCCCATAATAGGGCACTAACTGCTCCAACAGCTGCCTTAAAATAGGGCACTACAATTGCATACATGTTGACAAAGATATTCAATCAAACTCATCTCAAATGAATTGAAAACAAATAAAGCACAGATACTACAAACATAACATCAAATTCATCAATCCACAACATCAAAATCTTACATAGTTCGTCACAAAAATTGTTCATCGCACGATACACCAAACATAGAGATAAATAAAACTAGGGATGTTGTCCCCATGCCATGTCCACCATCCTCCATGAGATCTTTTTGAAAATCTTCTTGGGTATCAGTATATCGAATGTAATGGCATGCCTCAAGTAAGCGTCGGATTCGGTCTTCCCTTCTACGCGGCTGCACCGGTATCCCCATGAGTTCATAGAAGGTGTAATCCAAATATATCCCACGCTCGTTCTCAATGAGCATGTTGTGCATGATCATGCACGACGTGATGATGTACCATAGGACCCCTTGATCCCAAAACCTAGCCGGCCCTCGCAAATAGCAAATTGGGCTTGCAAAATCTCGAAAACCGTCTCCACATCTTTCCTAGCAGTCGCTTGAGCATTATGAAATTAAAGTTCTTTCTAACCTTGGGGACTTGAAATTGGCTTCACAAAAGTAGCCCACTTTGGATATCCCATCCGCAAGGTGGTAGCCTAATACATCTCCATCGTATCTACTTTTCCAAACACCTTTGCTCTTGTTTTGTAATCTAATTTGCATGATTTGAATGAAGCTAACCCGGACTGACACTGTTTTTAGCAGAACTACCAGGTGTTGTTTTTGTGCAGAAATAGAAGTTTTTGGAATCGAACGAAACTTTGCAGAGATTTTTTATTGAAAAAATAAAAAATACTGGAATGAAGATCCACTGGAGGGGGCCCACCTGCTGCCCACAAGGCAACATGGCTCGCCTACCCCCCAGGGTGCGCCCTGATGTCTTATGGGGCCCACGAGGCTCCGTCTGAACTAATTTCAAGCCTATAAATTCCGTCTTCCCAAGAAAAAAATAAGAGAAGAAGTTTCATCGCATTTTATGATACAGAGCCGCCGCCACCTCCTATTCTTCATCGGGAGAGTTGTTCTCGAGTCCGTTCGGGGCTCCGAAGAGGGGGATTCATCACTGTCGTCATCATCAACCCTTGTTCATCAATAATTCCATGATGCTCACCACCGAGAGTGAGTTATTCCTTCGTAGGCTTGCTGGACGGTGATGGAGTTGGATGAGATTTGTCATGTAATCGAGTCAATTTGTTAGGGATTGATCCCTAGTATCCACTATGTTCTGAGATTGATGTTGCTATAACTTTGCTATGCTTAATGCTTGTCACTAGGGCCCGAGTGCCATGATTTCATATCTGAACCCTCAATGTTATGATCAATATATTTGAGTTCTTGATCCTATTTGCTAGTTGTATGCACTTGTTATTGTTCAAAACCGTAGACCCCAAAGTGACAATGATTTGGATACTCTGCGGGGATGACTGTAATTCGAGAAGTTCATTTATTCACCATGTGTTAATGCTTTGATCCGATTTTCTATTAAAAGGAGGCCTTAATATCCCTTAGTTTTCCTTATGGACCCAGCTGCCACAGGAGGGTAGGACAAAAGTTGTCATGCAAGTTCTTATTATAAGCGCATATGACTATATACGGAATATTGCCTACATTAAATTGATGAATTGGAGCTATTGTGTATCACTCTAGGTTCTGACTGTTACATGATGAATGTCATCGATACAAATATCCGTCGCTGATCAAATGCCTACGTTTTGCTCATATTGTCTTTGCTAAGTTACTACTCTTGTCGTTGCTACTACAATCACTACAAAACTGCTACTGTTACGGTTACCGTTACTATTGCTACTGTTACTGCTACTATCATACTACTGTGCTACTAAATACTTTGCTGTAGAGAATTAACTTTCTAGGTGTGGTTGAATTGACAACTCAACTGTTAAGGCTCATAAATATTCTTTGGCTCCCCTTGTGTTGAATCAGTAAATTTGGGTGAAATACTATCCTCGAAGGCTGTCGCGATCCCCTATACTTGTGGGTGTCGGGGGAAATGACACCTACAGGATCACGAGGAATCCCTTTTGCTACAGTTGGCGGGCGCGGGGTTGTGCAAAGAGCGGGTCTAGAAGCCAGCACGAGGATCGTTTACCCAGGTTCGGGCCGCAAGGATGCGTAATACCCTAGTCCTGCTTTTGTGTATATTTGAGCGTTCTTGAGCTCTTGAACTAGCTAAGGTGTGTGCGTCGTCCAAAAGATCCGAATCCTTCCTCAGTACGCCGCGGACCTCCTTTTATAGTCAAAAGGGGTCGCCACAGTGGCACACAGGAGGTGGAGAGGTATGTACAGTAGTCGAGTCTATCTCCTGGCACCGTCGAACAAACGCATTTAATGCGCTGCCGACGTGCCCTTCTTGCTTTATCGGGGATGGCAAGGAAGCTCGTCCCAGCTGTCGCTGCCTCGCCTAGCTTCGACGCTCGTCCGAGCTAACGAGGCGCGTAGCGCCACGCTGGCTGGCTGCTGAGTTGATGCGGTGGCAGAGTCTTCACGAAGATCTGCATGCCACCACGCAGGTGCTTGATGAGTTGGCCTAGAGGCCGCACGTCGCCATGCAGGTGCTCGCCTAGTTGGTGGGCTGGCAGCTGCATGGGAACGGCGGTGGAGTCTTGGCAGACGTGGGCCTGGCTGCGGCCCCGCGGATGTCTTCGGCAAGGGTCTTGCTGGGGCCCTGGCAAGGGTCTTGCCGCGACGTCGTGGGCATCCCCGGTAAGGGTCTTGTCGGGTGGTCTCATGGGTATCCTCGGCAAGGATCCTGCCGAGGATCTTCGTCTTCTGATTCTCATCTAGTCTTGTATGTTCTTGGTCTTCACAAAGATCTGCATGCCACCACGGAGGCGCCTCCCGAGCTTTGGTTCCAATGTGGTTGAGGGCGTTGGAACTCTCAGGCTCAAGGGTGGCAGCTCTGCAGGCGTTGGGCAAGCTGCCCCGGCAAGGTTCTTGCCGGGGGAGCCCGCCTCGCCCTTCTGCCCTTCGTGTTTCTGGCTTGGTGTTGCTCTGGTTGTCTTGTGCCTTTGCTTCCTCTTCCCCGCCAAGCGTGGCCAGGGGCGTGGGGCTGCGACTGCCTGCGCACAAGTAAAGGGGTACAAAAAGGTACCCCTACTTTTGTACACCGACAGGAGCCCCCGGGCCTGGGCCACATATAAGCGCGGGGCATTATTGGGCCAGGCCCAGAACGGTGTGCGGGCGCGCGTGTGGCGGAGTTTTTATTGCAGTAACTCCCTTGCTCGTTGCGCTTCCCCATGACCCGCATTGAATGCGCGACGTGGGGGTCATGCGTGGGGCGGTTGCTGCCCTCATGCGTCACATCGTGGTAAAGAGGCGGCTCGTGCCTTCCCCATAAGAAGAGGAAAACGCAGGGGCGCGGCTCATTTACTAAGTGGACTCGAGTCGCGGCCTTCAAGGTGCCCGTGCCCCACGATCACGGGGTGGAAAACAGTCGCCTCACTCGCCTCCTTGATTTTGTCTTGCTCGCCACATGTCCCCTATGCCTCGAAGATGGTAGGTGGTGGACGCGGGGGGCACGGGCCTTAAATGACGAGGCGGGAAACCGGGCCGTCGCTAGTTGGAGCAGCGGGTCGGTCTTGATTCCCTGCGCCCCTGGCGGCCGGATTGGTTAAGTGGGGCGGCCGAGCCCCGACCCCGCCCCATTATAAAAAAGGGGAGGGGGATGGCACCCGTTGATCTTTCATCATTCATCTCCTTCCAACTTGGCTCCTTCCTTCCTTCTGCTATGGCGAGAGGGAACACCGGCACTCCGATGGCGGCGACGAGGGTCTCTGCTCGACAGCGCGCCCCTCCTTCCCAAGAGCTCGTGGCGGCGGAGCCGGCCGTGAGAGGAAGGGGGATGGGGCGAGGCCGAGGCTGCCGTGGCGCTCGGGGAAGAGGAGGACGGGGCGGTGCATCGGCCTTGCCTTCGCCAGTGGCCCCTCCCCCAATGGAGGGCCACGTCGGAGACCAGCCCCGCGAGTTCGTCATCAGGCTGCACCGGCCAGTGCGCCGTCGTCTTCGTCTCCCTACTCCGTTCGCTCGAGAGATGGAGCTCGACCCACCACAGTCTTTGAGGCTGTATATGAGGGGCTGCAGGAATGGCAGCATGCGGGTCGATGTCGACTTCCCCGCCCCTCACGTCATGTATCTTCGTTGCGGATGGAAGACCTTCGCTCGTGCCCACATCCTGTCGGAGGGGCTCGTTCTCCACTTCAAATTAATGGAGAACGGCCTGCTCTCCGTCAAGGTCTTTGGGCACTTGGGAACTGGCCTAAGGTGTTGTGTGGAGAGCTCCTCCGATGATGAAGACTCCTCCTCAAGCGGGAGTGACGAGGAGGACAGCGACAGCGACGACGAGGGCGTCAAGCGGGAGGATGCCGACTCCGACTGACCACGCCACCCTCCTCCCTCGGCCACGCGCCCTGCTGAGGGTTTTCCTCGTCAAGCTCTCCATCGGCGCGTTCCCCGCCGCCTCCTTTTTGCCTTCACCTGCCGCACCTGGGAGGAAAGGGGCAAGAACGGGGATCACAGGGCACTTATCTTTTTTAGTTTTTAAGCCTGCGGGCACTTGTTAGATTTAAACCTTGTAATCCCCTTGCTCATGTTTACATTCTGTACGAACTGTACCTATTTGGAACGTATTAATGAAAAAGGGTGCTTGCCGGGTTCTTTGTGCGTGAGCGAGGCCCATGCCAAGGAATGAATCCTTGTTATTTTTAAGATAAACATTGTCGCCCGGCAACAGGCCTTGCCGTCCCATCACTTCATTCACAACCATACTCACGCTATCGGCGGAGGCAGGGGCGAAGTAGGGTTAGGCCCTTCGTTTGCTTCCTTGTCACCACAACTACAACCAAGTTCCGGCCCAGGGAATAGTTCTTGGGCACATTAAAAGGGGGAACATGGTGGCCCAGAAATAAACGAGGCTTCATATGTCCCAATTCCATACGAAAATGCATAACAGGGGATAAAGTACTTATCTGAATCTGCAGCCCCCGGCAACCTTGGCCTGCCGCGGTCGGGTGCTTGAATCTGCAGCCCCCGGCAATGGCTTGCCGGGGTTGGGGATGTCGATCTGTCTCCCTGCCCTTAAATGGCTTAGCAGAAACGCCCGTGCAACCTGCGAACCAAAGAAAATACTGGAAAGGACGGAAGGACACCTGACCTCTATGCTAGGGGTTAGTTGCCGCCAGGCATTATCAACCCTACCAGAGAGAGACTTAACCTAGGATGCATGCTAAAACTTAGGGCGCCAGCGCTTCATTTATTTATGCTCAGGGTCTGCGCCTGGCTCTGTACAAAGGGTTACATGCCTTGTTGGCAAGGCTCATACAAAACGTGGTTTGCCGGGAGGCCCGGCAACCGCGCCTCATGGGTAAAACTTACGAAGATGTTCGATGTTCTAGGAGTTGCTCACTGGGATACCATCTTCGGTCTCCAGGCGGACTGCGCCAGCCCCGGTGACTCGTATTACTCGATAAGGGCCTTCCCACTTTGGCGTCAACTTGTTGGAATTCTTGGCTGATTGAACGCGCTGAAGAACAAGGTCGCCTTCCTCAAGACTTCGGGCATGAACCTTGCAGCTATGGTAGCGGCGCAAGGCTTGCTGGTAGCGTGCAGCTCGCACAGCCGCCCGAAGACGATCTTCCTCAAGGAGCGTCGCGTCATCTTGCCGCAACTGCTCTTGCTCAAGCTCGTCATAAGAGAGCACTCGAGGTGACACGTATGTGAGTTCTGTGGGGAGAACTGCTTCTGCCCCGTATACCAGGGCAAAGGGTGTCTGGCCGGTGGCTCGATTTGGCGTCATTCTGATCGACCAAAGAACCGCCGACAACTCATCAATCCAGTGCCTTCCACACTTGTGCAGCCTGTCAAAAGTCTTTGTCCTCAGGCCTCGCAGTACTTCAGCATTTGCCCTCTCCGCCTGGCCGTTGCTCCGTGGGTGTGCCACTGAAGCGAAATAGACCTTGCTTCCAAGGTCCTGGATGTATTGCATGAAGGTGCGGCTTGTGAACTGCGTGCCGTTGTCGGTGATGACCCTGTTCGGCACACCAAAATGGCAAACTAGCCCCTTGAAGAACTTGACGGCTGACTGTGCTATCACCTTCCTCACTGCCTCCACTTCGGGCGACTTTGTGAACTTGTCGATTGCGATGTACAAGTACTCAAAGCCCCCGACAACACGGGGGAAAGGGCCCAGTATGTCGAGCCCCCAGACCGAAAATGGCCAGGAGAGAGGGATTGTTTGAAGGGCTTGAGCTGGTTGATGAAGCTTCTTCGAATGGAACTGACACACTTCACACTTGGTTACGAGGGCTGTGGGCCAGAAGAAACCTTGCCGGCAAGGGCCCTTGACCCTATGTGGGAGCCACACATACCTCCATGTGTCTCTGCCAACAGCTCTTGTCCGTCCTCTTGAGGAATGCACTTCAGCCTGACTTCTTTTGGCCTCCTTCTGTACAGGGTATCATCCACAAACTGGTACATGTTGGACCGACGAGCTACTTTCTCTGCTTCTTCCTGCTCCTCGGGGAGCTCTCCTGTTTGGAGGAAACGAACAATGGGCTGTGCCCATGCCGGAGCTTGGGGCTCGACGGTAAGGACCAAAGGCACATCTTCGGCCACAGGGGCAGCTGCCTCTACGGTCAGGGCCTGGGGCCCTGTCGGAGGTAGTTGCCCCTCGGCAAGCTTGGGGTACCTGGCAACCTCCTTGCCGGCGGCTCCTGGGAGCTCGGCGGGAAGGTACTTGCCGGGGCTTGTCTTCCTTCGTTTGTTCTGCCCTGCTGATGGCTCTACGGATGGTTGTATTAACTGAAGTACAAAGGTACCTGGTTCCACAGGCAACTTGAGGGCAGCGCGTTTCGACAGGTCGTCGGCAATGCTGTTCTCCGCTCGGGGAACATGCTCTGCTTGTAGACTGTCGAAACGTTCTTCCAACTTCCTCATTTCACTCACGTAGGCCTCCATCAGCGGGCTCTGGTAATCTTTGTTAACTTGCTTGACGACGAGCTACGAATCACCTCTGATGATGAGCTTCTTGATTCCGAGGTCTGCCGCGATCCTGAGACCGGCAAGCAACCCCTCGTACTCCGCCGTATTGTTCGTTGACTTTTCCCGGGGGAAGTGGATCTGGACTACGTACTTGAGGTTCTCTCCGGTGGGTGCGACGAGTATCACGCCAGCACCAACACTCAGGAGTGAGAAAGCTCCATCAAAGTACACAACCCACTCACTGCTCGTCTCCTTGCCGGGAAGGGTGGTCTCTTGAATCTCCTCATCGGGCCTTGCGGTCCACTCTGCTATGAACTCTTTCAAAGCTCGGCTATTGATTGTTGGAGTACTTTCAAACCTGAGGCCAAAGCTCGACAACTCCAATGCCCACTCCACAATCCTCCCTGTCGCATCTGGGTTGTGCAAAATCCTTTGCAAAGGGAGGCGGATGATGACGGTGATCTCGTGCGCTTGGAAATAGTGGCACAGCTTTCTCGAGGCCATGAGAAGGCCGAAAAGTAGCTTCTGCATTTCAGAATATCTTGACCTAGCCCCCTGCAAGAGGGAATTGACAAAATACACTGGGTGCTGCACCATCTTCTTCTTCTGTCTCACTTTGCCCATCCGCTCAGACTCTGCCTCGCCTGGTCCGGGCCTTGCCGGGGGTTCTGGTTTGCCGACGTCAGGCTAAGCCGGGGAGGACCCCGGCTTGCCATCCGACGGCTCTGCTGCAACTACTACTTCTCCCTCAAGTTCCCTCTGCGCCACCAGCGCAGCACTGACCACTTGATTCGTTGCTGCTAAGTACAGCAGCAACGGCTCTCGTGGTTTAGGCGCGACTAGTATTGGCGTGGAGGAGAGGTACCTCTTCAAATCTTGCAATGCTGCCTCTGCTTCCGGAGTCCATTTTACTGGACCCGCCTTTTTCAAAACTTTGAAAAAGGGGAGGGCGCGCTCAGTAGATTTGGAGATGAACCTACTCAGGGCAGCAACGCAGCCGGCGAGCCTACGGATGTCTTTGACCCGTTCTGGCGCCTCAATCTGTTCAATCGCCTTGATCTTGTCGGGATTTGCTTCGATTCCGCATTGAGACACAAAGAACCCGAGAAGTTTTCCAGAGGGGACACCGAACATGCACTTCTCTGGGTTGAGCTTGAGGTTGATCTTGCGCGGATTTGCGAATGTTTCTTCTAAATCTTGCACAAGCATGGCCCTGTCCTTGGTTTTGACCACTATGTCATCCATATAAGCTTCCATATTTCTATGTAGCTGGGGCTCAAAACCAATCTGGACTGCTCGGGCAAATGTTGAACCAGCGCTCTTCAACCCGAAAGGCATTTGTACAAAACAATACGTACCACATGGGGTGATGAACCCGGTCTTCTCTTCGTCTTCCTTCATCATGAAGATCTGGTGGTATCCTGAGTAGGCATCGAGGAATGACAGCAGGTCACACCCGACAGTGGAGTCTACAATCTGGTCAATGTGTGGTAGAGGGAAAGGATCCTTTGGACAGGCTTTATTGATGTCTGTGTAGTCAATACACAGCCTCCACTTCCCATTTGCTTTACGCACCACCACCGGATTGGCCAACCACGTGGGGTGGAGTACTCCTCTTACCAGGCTTGCCGCCTCCAACTTCCTGATCTCTTCAATGCTGAACTCTTGTCGCTCCAAAGCTTGCTTCCTGACCTTCTGCTTGACGGGCCACGTGTGAGGACAGACAACAAGATGGTGCTCAATCACCTCCCTGGGAACGCCGGGGATGTCAGATGCTTTCCATGCAAATAAATCGGCATTCGCCCGCAGGAAGGTGATGAGCGCGCTTTCCTATTTGCTGCCAAGGGTGGAGCTTATAGTGAAAGCCCCCTGTCGGTGTCAAAACTGGTGGATCTTAGGTAGGGGTTCCCGAACTGTGCGTCTAAGGTCGATGGTAACAGGAGACAGGGGACACGATGTTTACCCAGGTTCGGGCCCTCTCTATGGAGGTAATACCCTACTTCCTGCTTGATTGATCTTGATGAATATGAGTATTACAAGAGTTGATCTACCACGAGATCGTAATGGCTAAACCCTAAAAGCCTAGCCTGTATGACTATGATAAATGAGTATCTCCCCCTCTCCGGACTAAGTCCTCCGGTTTATATAGACACCGGGAGGATCTAGGGTTACACAGGGTCAGTTACAAGGAAAGGAATCTACATATTTGATCGCCAAGCTTGCCTTCCACGCCAAGGTGAGTCCTATCCGGACACAGGTGCAGTCTTCGGTCTTCGTATCTTCACAACCCATCAGTCCGGCCCATGGCTAACAGGACGGACGCCCGAGGACCCCTTAGTCCAGAACTCCCTCAGTAGCCCCTGAACCTGGCTTCAATGACAAGGTATTTGGCGCGTAGATCTGTCTTCGGCATTGCTAGGCGGGTTCCTCCTTCCGAACTCCAAGATAGTCTTCGGACGTATTGAATGTGTCCGGACCTATAACACACGCACCACACACAACCGCAGAGGGAATATAATATTCCACGAGTCCCATCTGCTGACAACTTTTTGCAAGATGACATCACATCTGTTCGGTCACTATATCGAACCATTTTTGTCTGCCATTCCGCGTTTCGAGATGCGGTTTCCATTGGCACGTCTTGTCAAAGAAGTGATCGCGTCCCCTTATTGCGGGTTTTTCATCAATTCGGGCGTGGGTAACCCAACCGTGTCCGTTTACACAGCCCTTGGGAATAGGCGAGTTTTAAGGCGAGTGGGGAGGCATTCAATATTCACTGCCTTTATAAGGGGATAAGGATTCCTACTTCTTATCCCATGCCTTCTCTCTTCCTCCGCCCTTAAACTCTTGAGCTCCAGCGCCCAAGTTCTCATCTTCTTCCCATTGGAGCTAGCACTCAACCATGTCCGGATCCAGAGGCCAAGGCAAGTGGATGGCCTCCTCCGTCAAGGAGAAGGACATTACTGAGCTTCGGACGGCCGGGTAGTTGGCGAAGGAAATAGGCCACCGTCTTCCGGCCTAGGGACAAGTCGTCCCATGCCGAAGCCCAACGAGAGGGTGGTATTCATCCCTCATTTCTTCCGCGGGCTAGGATTTCCACTCCACCCTTTCGTCCGCAGGCTGATGTACCATTATGGGATAGACTTCCATGATCTATCCCCGAACTCCTTCCTCAACATCTCAGCGTTCATTGTCGTGTGTGAGGCCTTCCTCCGCATCCAACCCCACTTCGGGCTGTGGCTCAAAGTCTTCAACGTGAAGCCGAAGGTGGTGGATGGCCAGCACGCGGAGTGTGGAGGAGCCATGGTGAGTAAGCTGTCCAATGTCTCCTGGCCGAAAGGCACTTTCGTGGAGACTATCAAGGAATGGCAGAAATAATGGTTCTACATTACAGAACCCCGTGGCACCAACTGGGCCGCAGCTGTCGAATTCAACTCTGGTGCTCCAATGCGGCTCACCTCCTGGGTCGAGAAGAACCCGAACTGGTGTTCGCCAGACGAGCTGATAGCGCTGCAGACGCGCGTTCAAAGCATGATGGACAAGAATGTCAAACTTGTCGATATAGTCCAGGTGATGCTAGTTCGTCGGATTCTCCCGTGCCAAAGCCGAAGCCTCCCGCTATGGAAGTTCAATCCGAAGAAGCACCATACCCTGAAGAGGCTCTTCGAGACCACTCACGAAGATGCCTGGAAGTTGCTCTTCAAGGGCAACGAGATACCACCAGCCACGGATTCGGACCGTGGGCACGATATTAACCACCCCGCCAGCGAGGTAAGTTTTTAACGCGTCCTCTACTTGTTTGTTTCAAGGAGGATATCTGAACTTTTACTGTCATTGCTTCTTCAGGAATGGATGGAGAGGGCGAAGAAGATCCAGTGCCCGGCTCCGCTGCCTAAAGAACCAGTCATTCCGCGTTTAGCAAAGATGCTGGTGCCGGCGCCCTATACGGCGCCGGCGAAGAAGGCCACGGGGAAGGCCAAGGGGGTCTGGAGTGGCCCCCGCCGCAAGGGTGCTTCGGACACGACGTCCGCAGACAAGACCCGTTCCTCCGTCACCGAAGACGATGACGATGAAGAGGAGGAGGAGGAGGAGAGTGACTCTCCCCCTGATGGGGGGAGAAAGAAGAGGGCAGCCTCCACAATTCTGGAGGCGGAGGCGCCCAAGAAGGGGAAAGGCCCGCTCGCGGGCAACTCCGTATGGGACGTCGACAGCAGTCCGGAGCGACGCCCCCCGCACTAAGCCTCGGGCCGCATCGTAAGTGCTAAGACTCGTACATGCCCATAGATCTAACCTCTCCTCTTTGTCGTATTGACATGATTAATTATGCTATTGCAATCTGGCCCACGACAGCTCCCAGCGATCCTCATCAAGAGGTTCGTTGGACTCGAAGGAGATGGCCAGCGAGACACCGCTTGCCGCTTACTCTCCCAAGGCGAAGGGAGACGACGAGGTGCTCTCCCAATGGACCTTCCCAGGCCGGGGAGAGGCTCAGGAGGCGCCAGAAGGCGAAGCCCCCGTCGCCGAACACCAGGGGGAGCCAATTCCTATGGAGACTGGGGATGAGGGCCGTATTCAGTTCGGCCCTCAACCGGACTCGATTCCAGAGACCGATACGGCTCCGGAATCCGGCACGCAGCCTCCTTCGAAAGAAGGGGGTATGCCTATTCCACCGGTGACCCCTGTCCAACCAGGGGCACCAGATAATCTGCTGGAAGCGCTGCGAGGCGCTTCCATTGTGGATGAGCACCGTGTTCTTATGGGCACGGTGATTGAAAGGATTCAGTCGGCCAAGAGCGGACTAACCGAAGCCTGCAATAGCCTGCTGACAGGTTTTGAGGTAAGCGACGCAAAAAAAGAGGAAATCCCAATATAGACAGTAGCCCCTGAGACACTATTCGGTGTCCGGAAAGAAGAAACCGTACAGAGGATCAATCCCTTATGGCAGGAAACTAACTAAACTTGTCTGAAATGAATACGTAGGCGTCGCTGTTGGCCGCAGCCTCACATACTGCCGAAGTCTCCGGACTGAAGCAGAGACTGGAGCAGGCCGATGAGGAGCTCGGTCAGGTGAGGAGGCAGCTCCAAGAAAAACAAGGTATGTGATAACCCGTTTATTATTAAGAAGGTAAAATGATATGCATTGACTGAAGTGTCAAGATATATATAGAAGCGACGACCGAGGTCGAGGCCCTAAAGGAGGCCCTGGCCGAAGCCGAGGGGAAGGCTGTCAAGGAGCAGGCCGCCCGTAAGAAGCTCAAGGCCTGGGTCAACGAGGTTCAACAAGAGCTCTAGGACGCGGTGAGGAAGTGCGAGACCTTGGAGCGCGACGTGTCGGTTCGGGAGACCAAACTTGCCAAGGCTCGTCAGAGCGCGGAGACGGCCCGGAATGAGGCCCAGGGCGCCCTCCAATAGATCCAGGAGGCCAGGAAGATCGCGGCGGGTAAGGCATTTAGTATGCAAAGCAAGTATATGAAGAAGAAGTATTTCTTACTAACCCGGATTTGGAGTTCTCCAGGAGCCTACGCAGATCTGCCGCGCAGTGTGTTCAACGCCGCGGAGTTCTTTCGAGCCGAAGAAGGGAGCTCCACGGAGAAATTGTTCTGGTCGCAGTATCTTGCCCCAGAGCATCCCGTGCCCTTCACCGATCAGCTAAAACAGCTGGTGGAGCTGCATAGGGTGGCCGAACTAGCCATGAAGGATTTGATAATCCGGCTATGGCCAGCCGAAGCTATGCCCGGCAGCTACTTCAGACTCGTGAAGCGGCTGGTGAACGCCTGTCCTCGGCTGGACGTCGTCAAGCGATCGGCCTGTATTGAAGGTGCGCGTATGGCCTTCGCCCGTTGCAAGATGTGGTGGGCGAAGATGGATGCCGTCAAGCTGACCAGGGGGCCGCCAAAGGGCAAGGAGCACCGCACACCCGAGCGCTATTTTGCGGATGTCCTAGAGGGGTCTTGCATTGTGGCAACGCAGTGTGGGAAGACATTATTTTCGAATGAATACATTCATGTTGTCTTTGCCTTGTATGATGAAACAAAGTCGGTTTATTATATAATGCTTGTTATGTTTTAATTTTTTCCTCCTGTGCGGCCGTGTTATATGAAATCTGAGGGTTGGCCAGTCGTCGGCTTCTGCCCCCACGTAGGTAATACGGAGGTGTTCGGGATGGAATCTAAATAATCTTGATCCAATTATATTGTCCTTGAAGGAGTTGTTTAGTGCAACGAACCAGGCAATCAGACTATGCGGCTTAAACGCCCTCACTTAGCCATAGGAGTTTTACAATAAAACATGGGCGCAACCCCTAGTATCCGAACCAGAGTGCTATGAGCATCTGATTGGGGAGTACCGATCCTTCGCGTAATGCGGGAGAAATCTCCAACGATTTGCAACCTCCGAACAGCTGACCGACTCTCGTCGTATCATGACAGTCAGTTTTCGGCTTTCTCTACTGAGGTGCTCCTTTGGATAAACCAGGGCACAATCGCAGCAGTTCTCCCTTTACTACCTTAGCCGATATAGCGGAACGTAAGGTAGCAAGCACAGGAGCCGGGCAACCCAACTATTGACCAAAGACATGATTCGGAGCCAATGCATATAGTGCTAAATTCGGGGTGCTGAACTATACTCTAAAGGTGTTCGGACTTTTGTTGCCATGTTGTGGGGCGCTATGAAGCCCCTGGCAAGGTGGAACACACCGAGTGTATGGGTGTTATCTAATAGAATTACCAGGAAGGAAAAGGCAAAAGGAAAGAAAGAGGAAGAACCAGTGGTAAGCTAGAGCCGTGGAAATTTGGGCCACAAACTGTTTCTATTATAATTTCATTGGTGCGTTAAAGCGCGTTTATACAAGTAGTGCAATAAGCAGAAAGGCTATTTACTATGCCTTCACCAAGAGAGAGCTGCTTATGGGTCCTGAAAAACAGGTAGAGTGATCGTTTAACGAAACCACCTAGAAAAGTCCCCCATATGTCTGCGGCTCTCCCGTGCCGAGCTTGTATAATACCATCCAACAGGGTCAACTATTCCGACCGCTCTTATTCTTGCCGTCTTGGTGTGTTTGTCCTTCGAGAGGACCCATGATCAGGCCATCGGATGGGGTCTTCGGGATTGAGACCTGAAAGGAAAAAGTAAAAGCGGAAGTATGTGCGTATCCAGTGCCGGTTGAGCCGCACTGTGGATCACAAGCTAGCTGTGCCTCCGTCGATGCCCATGGAATTTCGAGTGCGTAGTTATGTACGCATGGCGCGAATACCACCGCTTGATCGGGACTGAGACGGAGGCCGGATTGCTAGTCGAGCTCCTGACGAGCCGAGCTGTCCTGCTGCAGGGTAGTTCGGACCCTCTTAACGGTGTCCGTGGGCTTGGCAGCCGAATTAGGGTTCTGCTTGAGAAGGCCGCTCTGTACTTCTGCCGCTAAGGCAGCTGTGTGCTCTTCTGTACGGAGGGAGCGTTCTGTATTTCCGTTGACCGTGATGACGCCGCGTGGACCGGGCATCTTGAACTTAAGATAAGCATAGTGTGGCACTGCATTGAATCGAGCGAATGCGGTTTGTCCGAGCAGTGCGTGATAGCCGTTGCGAAAGGGGACAATGTCGAAGATTAACTCCTCACTTCGGAAATTGTCTGGAGACCCGAAGACAACTTCTAGCATGATTGAGCCCGTACAGCGGGCCTCAACACCTGGTATGACTCCTTTAAAGGTAGTCTTTGTGGGCTTGATCCGTGATGGATTGATGCCCATTTTTTGCACTCTGTCCTGATAAAGCAGGTTGAGGCTGCTACCTCCGTCCATAAGGACGCGCGTCAGGTGAAATCCATCAATGATTGGGTCGAGGATTAGTGCGGCTGAACCACCATGACGGATACTAGTCGGATGATCCCGACGATCAAAGGTGATCGGGAATGACGACCATGGATTGAACTTTGGGGCGACTGGCTCTATCGCGTAGACGTCCCTTAGTGCGCGCTTGCACTCCCTTTTGGAGATGTGTGTAGCATATATCATATTCACTGTTTTCACTTGAGGGGGAAACTTCTTCTGTCCCCGTGTGTTCGGTTGCCGGGGCTCCTCGTTGTCGTCCTCGCTTTGTGATCCCTTTTCCCTGTTCTCGGCGTTTAATTTGCCGGCTTGTTTAAAAACCCAACAATCTCTGTTGGTATGATTGGCTGGTTTGTCTGGGGTGCCATGTATCTGGCACGGGCGATCGAGTATGCGGTCCAGGCTGGATGGTCCCAGATTGTTTCTCTTGTACGGTTTCTTCCGCTGGCTGGACTTGGAGCCACTGAATCCGGCATTGACTGCAGTGTCGTCGGTATTATCACCATTGCTTCGGCGTTTGTGTCTGTTACGTCGGAGCTTGCCGTTGTTGTTTTTGGCCTCGGAGGGGCCTGCGCGCTGGCCGTATTTTTACTAGAGCCAGCCAGCTATCCTCACCCGCGCAAAAGCGGGTCATAAGTGCCGTGAGGGCTGCCATAGATTTCAGCTTTTCTTGGACGAGGTGGTGGGCGGGCCATTCGTCGCGGATGCTATGTTTAAAGGCCGCTAGGGCTTCGGCATCCGGACAGTCGACGATCTGGTTCTTTTTGGTTAGGAACCTAGTCCAAAATTTCCTGACTGACTCTCCAGGTTGTTGGACTATGTGGCTTAAGTCATCGGCGTCTGGTGGCCGGACATATGTTCCTTGGAAGTTGTCGAGGAAGGCTTCTTCCAAGTCCTCCTAGCTGCCGATAGAGTTTTCAGGCAGGATGTTTAACCAGTGCCGAGCTGGCCCTTTGAGCTTTAGTGGGAGGTATTTGATAGCGTGGAGGTCATCTCCGCGGGCCATGTGGATGTGGAGAATAAACTCCTCGATCCATACCACGGGATCGGTTGTTCCGTCGTATGATTCAATGTTAACGGGTTTGAACCCTTCGGGGAATTCGTGATCCATTACTTCATCGGTGAAGCAAAGAGGGTGTGCGGCGCCTCTATATCGGGCCGCGTCGTGACGTAGCTCCGCTGGAGTCCATCTGCGGTTATCGGCTCAGGTGTGACTAGGTTTGTCACGTCCGAATAGGTAGCCATCATCACATGTCAAGGAACGTCCTCGCGATCCGTAAATCGATTGGGTATATCCTGCTCTACTATCCAGGGTCTACCGGAGGTCGTATGTATGACCCCGAACTGTTTTGTCTCTGTTTTTTCGTGGCGGTGGGGCGGGCTGCTGTTCGGCTTGAGCTGCCGCTCTATCCCGACCACGAGGTGGTCGGTCCGCCGCACTGTCCCGACCGCAGTGTTCGGTCGGCCGCATTACGCGAGGGAAGTATGGGCTCCGGCGCCTCTTCATCGAACTGAGGTAGCAACCTTCGCTTTGGGTAACTCTTGGCTGGGCGTCTGAGGCCGTATTCTTCGGCTGCCAGAACGTCAGTCCACCTATCGACGAGCAGATCTTGGTCAGCTTGAAGCTGCTGCTGCTGCTTCTTTTCAGGCTCCTTCCGGTGGCTATTAGCTGGCACTTGAAGCGCTCTTGCTCAAGAGGTTCCTCAGGCACGATGAAATCTTCGTTGCCGAGGCTTTCCTCATCCTCAGAGAGCGGATGATAACTACCGTCCTCCGAGTCGTTGGGCCTGGCCTGTTCGTCGGGGCTGGCTTGCCCGTTTTCTTGCTCCTCCTGTTCGGATGTTACCTCAGCAGGTCTTCATTGTTTTCGGCATCGTCCGGAGTATTATTTTCTCCGGTGCCAGTATTGCTGTCTTTGAACGACGTAACCTAGAGCGGCGCCGAGGACGCCGGCATTTTTGCTGTGTCTCAGGAGGTTTATTCTCAACTAGATTTTCTTTGTCATCATCGTTGGTTGTTTTGGGTGTGTCCACCATGTACACATCGTACGAAGAGGTGGCCGTCCAGCGTCCAGTGAATGGCGGACTTTAATTTTGCTCCTCATCAGCATCGTCGTCCATACCGTCGATGTCTTCGGAGTCGTAATCAAGCGTGTCGGTTAAATCCTCGACTGTGGCTATGAAGTGGGTGGCGGGTGGGAAGCAAGATTCTCCATTATCAGCCCCTAGTTCGAACCGAACATAGTTCGGCTGTGAGTCCCCCGCCAAGGACAGGTTCTTTAATGAGCTTAGCACATCGCCCAAGGGCGAGTGCTGGAAGATGTCTACGGCGCTGGACTCGAAGATCGATAAACGATCAAGTTCGGCATCCGCGGACTCACATGGTTCGGAACTTACACCCAGAGACGAGTCCGGGGTTTTGGTGACACAAATATTGTGTGAGGTTAAGTCCATGTGCAGCTCCAATGCCGGGAATCTGTGGCCTCCGTGGTGGGGTTGAACCTCAAGTCCTTAGATGGCGCCGTATGCTCAGGATCTGAGGTCAGAGCAGTTACAGGAGCTATCTCCTGAATGTGGTCCGATGACAGATTTAGGTCATGTTCATCGAGGTGACCAGGAGCGATCGCCGCGGTCTCGAATCCAGCGAAGATCAAATCTCCACGGATGTCCGCGACGTAGTTCAAGCTCCCAAATCTGACCTGATGGCCAGGGGCGTAGCTATCGATCTGCTCCAGATGGCCAAACGAGTTGGCCCGTAGTGCGAAGCCGCCGAACACGAAGATCTATCCGGGGAGGAAGGTTTCTCCTTGGACAACGTCATTGTTGGCGATTGAAGGGGCCATCGAACCTTTTGAGGACGACACCGTGGAACTCTCAATGAAAGCACCAATTTCGGTGTCAAAACCGGCGGATCTCGGGTAGGGGTTCCTGAACTGTGCATCTAAGGTCGATGGTAACAGGAGACAGGGGACACGATGTTTACCCAGGTTCGGGCCCTCTCTATGGAGGTAATACCCTACTTCCTGCTTGATTGATCTTGATGAATATGAGTATTACAAGAGTTGATCTACCACGAGATCGTAATGGCTAAACCCTAAAAGCCTAGCCTGTATGACTATGATAAATGAGTATCTCCCCCTCTCCGGACTAAGTCCTCCGGTTTATATAGACACCGGGAGGATCTAGGGTTACACAGGGTCGGTTACAAGGAAAGGAATCTACATATTTGATCGCCAAGCTTGCCTTCCACGCCAAGGCGAGTCCTATCCGGACACAGGTGCAGTCTTCGGTCTTTGTATCTTCACAACCCATTAGTCCGGCCCATGGCTAACAGGCTGGACGCCCGAGGACCCCTTAGTCCAGGACTCCCTCACCCCCCGTGCCGTCCTCCTTGACGGACACCTTCTTGGCTTCTGGTGGTGCAGCCTTGGACTTCTTTCTCTTGCCGGTGGAGCTCTCTGGCACGTCCTCAACGGGAGCACAACACTCCGAAGAGGTGCGCTTGCTGGAGTGGGTGCAAGAGGTCTTGCCGGCCTTCTTCCTTCCCAGGGCTTCAGCGGCAGGAGCAAGTGCCCATGCGACAGCTACTGCAACCGCCTCTCCGTAGAGTTGGTCGGCGCAGACGAGCGTGCCTTTCTTGTCAGAGGAGACGGTGATGATGGTCAGCGGCCCCGGCATCTTCAATGTGTTGTAGGTGTAGTGTGACGCCGCCATGAACTTGGCCAGCGCTGGGTGACCAAGGATCCCGTTATATGGTAGGGGGATCTCAGCAACATCAAAAACGATCTTCTCCGTCCTGTAGTTCAGCTTGCCCCCGAATGTAACGGGTAGCGTGATTTTACCTTTCGGTTGACTCCTTCCCGGGTTGACCCCTTGGAACGTGCCCATCTCCTCGAGATCCCCATCAGGAATCTGCAGGTTCTTGATCACAGGGGCAAGATCAAATTCAGACCGGCCCCACCGTCAACCAGCACTTTGGTGACCTTGTGGTTGCGTATTGTTGGTGAAACCAACAACGGCAAACACCCGACCACAGTTGTGCGATCAGGGTGATCATCGGTGTCAAAAAAGATGGGCGTGTGGGACCACCTCAGGGGTTTCTGGGCATCGAACGACGGCTCTGCCGCAGTGACCTCACGTGCCCACTGCTTCAGCTGGCGGTGTGAGGTGTGCAACGAGGCGCCACCGTCGACGCACATGGCCTCTGTAGCCTTCTGGAACTCATGCTCGCCGGACTCGTCGTCCTCTTCGTGATCATCATCTTCCTCTTTCTTGTCGCGGCCCCGAGCGGGCCTCTCTTGTTGGTTATCCTTGCCGCGGCGACCCCCTTGGCTGCCACGCTTCTTGCCGGATCCCTCAGCAGCATCCTGACCCTTCTTCTTGTCTCGCCTTTCATATTCAGCCTTCTGCTTTTCTGCAAGCAGCTCAACCTGTCGGCAGTTCTGGAGGTCATGGCCCTTGGTGCGGTGGATCTTGCAGTACTGCTTGTCGGAGCCTCCTAGCTTGCCGGCGGCTGCCAGGGCCAAGCAGGCGGCACACCCGGCAACCTCCTTGCCGGGGTCGTCAACCTTGGCCTTTTTGGCGGCGCCGAGCTTGCTGGATCCCTCAACGGCAAGCATAGTCTTGCCCTTGCGCTTCCTATTGCGGCGCCGACGCTTCTTTGTCAGGGCGGCGGTGTCTTCGTCTGTGGAGTCGGTTTCCGCACCGGCGTCCTCGCCGGGGTACTTCCTCCCCTCTTCAGCTCGAGCACATCTATCGGCCAGAACATAAAGTTTGGCCACATCCTTAACCTTGTTCATCGCCAACTCTTCACGCATCTTGCGGTTGCGCACATTCTGATGGAATGCGCTGATAACGGCGGCGGGATGAACATCTGGGATGTTGTACTGCACCCGGCTGAACCTCTGTATGTACTTGCGCATGTTTTCACCTTCTTTCTGGGGGATGATGTGCAGATCGCTTGCCTGGCCATGAGCTTGGTGGCCTCCAGTAAAGGCGCCAACAAACTCATGACACAAATCCGACCAAGAAGAAATGGAATCCGCTGGCAAGTGCATCAACCACGACATAACGTTGGGATTGAGTGCCAACAGGAAGTAATTGGCAAGCACCATGTCGTCGCGAGCTCCACAACTTACATCGCGATGGTGTAGATGCTGAGGAACTCCGACGGGTGGGTCTTGCTGTTGTACTTCTTGCCAACATCGGGCTTGAACGTGCGGTGGGAGAGCCACTGGAACTGCCGCAGCTCTCGGGTAAAGGCTGGACAACCCACCTCATAAGGCAGGTCTCCAGGGCCCCCTGGCGCTGGGTGGTCCATAGTAGGCCCCGCACGCCGATCTTACTGATGGCGCGTCTCCCGTCGTCGTTCGATGGTAGTTCGAGCGTCTTCCTGGGCCCGTTCCCGAAGGACTTGACGTTGGTCGCGGCGGGTTCGTGGGTCGGGCGACGCTTTGGAAACATTGTCACCGACGTCGGGTCGACGGGCCGGTGGTTGTTGTCGCGACTGCGGGGGGGGGGGGGGGGGAGTGCACCGTGGCCGCAGCATCTCTGGTCCCCCCACCACCGGCATGCACCGGCTCGTGAGGATGCCGGTGCGAGGGTCCCATTGGGAGCGGCTCATCTTTGTTGGCGAAGCTGACAAGGCTCCCGATGGTGGCTGTCCACTCGTCGAGCTTCTCTGCAGCAGGGGGAAGTCGAGGAGCAGCTGCACGCGCGCCAGCGCTTCTGCTGGCGTAGACGGCGGCGAGACCTGTGTAGACCGTGATGCGCTCCGACTTCTAACCGGGTTAGAAGGGGCTTTGTCGCGGTCTTGCAGTCGCACGCCGCCTGCACCGGCGTCTGAGCGCGCACGCCGGCCTGGTTCGTCCTGCGAGTGGCGCACAGGGCTCTTTCCGTGGTGGTGCCTGGGGGCTCCGGCATCACGGTGTTGCTCATCGCACGCGGCCTGGGAAAGGCGTGGCGCGGGTGCCAGCTGGGGTGCTGTAGAGGCTGCTGTGCCGCCCGTGGGTAGCACGGCCCCGCCCTGGACCCAGCGGCGCGTGTCTCATCGTCTCGGATTCGAACGACGCCGCTCGCCTGGCTCCGGTCGCCAGAATGTCGTGGATGCTCGCGGGCCACGTCTCCGGCCCAATCCGTGGGCACCCATCCGCCAGCTCGCGCTGGTGCGGACGGGCCGGCCCCGGACGAGCCGATCGCTGTGATCCCCTTTCTCTTGGGGGCCATGGCGATGAAGATTTGCTAAACTAACTGCTAGACCGGATTTTCACAACTGCGCCCCCTACCTGGAGCGCCAAAGATGTCGGGGGAAACGACACCTACGGGATCACGAGGAATCCCTTTTGCTACGGTTGGCGGGCGCGGGGTTGTGCCAAGAGTGGGTCTAGAAGCCAGCACGAGGATCGTTTACCCAGGTTCGGGCCGCAAGGATGCGTAATACCCTAGTCCTGCTTTTGTGTATATTTGAGCGTTCTTGAGCTCTTGAACTAGCTACGGTGTGTGCGTCGTCCAAAAGATCCGAATCCTTCCTCAGTACGCCGCGGGCCTCCTTTTATAGTCAAAAGGGGTCGCCACAGTGGCACACAGGAGGTGGAAAGGTATGTATAGTAGTAGAGTCTATCTCCTGGCACCGTAGGACAAACGCATTTAATGCGCTGCAGACGTGCCCTTCTTGCTTTATCGGGGATGGCAAGGAAGCTCGTCCCAGCTGTCGCTGCCTCGCCTGGCTTCGACGCGCGTTTGAGCTGACGAGGCGCGTAGCACCACGCTGGCTGGCTGGCTGCTGAATTGGTGCGGTGGCAGAGTCTTCACGAAGATGTGCATGCCACAACGCAGGTGCCTGCTGAGTTGGCCTAGAGGCCGCACGTCGCCACGCAGGTGCTCGCCTAGTTGGTGGCTGGCAGCTGCATGGGAACGGCGGTGGAGTCTTGGCAGACGTGGGCCTGGCTGCGGACCCGCGGATGTCTTCGGCAAGGGTCTTGCCGGGGCCCTGGCAAGGGTCTTGCCGCGGCGTCGTGGGCGTCCCCGGCAAGGGTCTTGCCGCGGCGTCGTGGGCTTCCCCGGCAAGGATCCTGCCGAGGATCTTCGTCTTCTGATTCTCATCTAGTCTTGTATGTTCTTGGTCTTCACAAAGATCTGCATGCCACCACGGAGGCGCCTCCCATGCTTTGGTTCCAATGTGGTTGAGGGCGTTGGAACTCTCAGGCTCAAGGGTGGCAGCTCTGCTGGTGTTGGGCAAGCTGCCCCGACAAGGTTCTTGCCGGGGCTGTGGAGGCCGCCCCGGCAAGGGCCTTGCCGGGGGAGTCCGCTTCGCCCTTCTGCCCTTCGTGTTTCTGGCTTGGTGTTGCTCTGGTTGTCTTGTGCCTTTGCTTCCTCTGCCCCCCAAGCGTGGCCAGGGGCGTGGGGCTGCGACTGCCCGCGCACAAGTAAAGGGGTACAAAAAGGAACCCCTACTTTTGTACACCAACAGTGGGTCATTAAGACTATTTTTTGGCGCTGTTGCCGGAGAGCATATCTTTATTTATTGAGTTCACTTGGGAATTAAATATCTACTGATCACTATGAAGAATCTAAAGGATGCTAAGACCAAGATCGTGCCCTCTAAGATGAGTGGAGGTAAGGAATTATCATCTAGCTCTGCAATTGATTCACCTTCTATTTTGAGTCGACTTATGACACAACCACCTGCTATTCCATCTGATATGTCGCAAGTAATTGATGATACTGCTTCTGTTATGAGTGATACTTATGATGATGCTAAAACCATGCTTGATGAAACTGTGCCACTAGGTGAATTTCTTGATGAACAAATTGCGAAAGCTAAAGAACTTGGGAATGAAGAAACTCGTGAAAATTATGATTAACCTGCTATGCCTAGTTCTCTTACTAGAATTAAAATGCCTATTGTACCTGGGAGTTATGTTATGGATGGGGAGTTTGCTAAGGAATTTCTTGCTTGTAATGATAGAGAGGATATTAAGAAATTACTGAGTAAGCTGAAAGAGAAGGTGAAAGTGCAACTAATCCCCGGGTGGTTTTGATAATAAATAACAACATATATGCCATTGATCTAATGAACATTTATGATAGATTTCAAAAAAGATCAATGATTGGCATGGCATGGACTAATGAATGTGGACCCCTCAAAATGTGAAGAGAATTGGCTACCCCGAGACTCTACATTTTTGGTTTAGTGATACATGATCACAGTGAGTCCCTTAGGAAAGCCAATACTATTAAAAGGGGGTGTGGTATTGTTGATGAGGTTGTTGCTCAAACTGCTTAGTGATATTTCTCCAAAAACTCTCCATCACTTTCCCAAAAACACATCTGTCCAAACCCTAATTCATCATTTCGGTCTCACCAATACAACCCACTCCGGACCCACTGAGATGATCATTCTATTGTCACAGCCAAAACCCTAACAATTCGGTCTGACCGGAAAGGTTCTCGATCCCACCGAGACGGCCTTGCCAAGCTTCTGTAATGAAATCATTTCGTTTCGGAATTACCTAGACGAATCGATCGGAATTACCGAGATGTGCCTCTGCCCTATGTTGGGGAACATTGCATGGAAAACAAAAAGAATTCTATGCACACGCAAGATCTATCCATGGAGATGTATAGCTACGAGAGGGGGAGAGCATCTACATACCCTTGTAGATCGCTAAGCGGAAGCGTTTATCAACGTGGTTGATGTAGTCGCACACCTTCACGATCTGTCGCGGTCAAGTACCGAACGTACGACACCTCCGCGTTCAGCACATGTTCAGCTCAGTGACGTCCTTGCCTTCTCGATCCAGCAAGAGAGGCGAAGTAGTAGATGAGTTCCGGCAGCATGACGGCGTGGTGATGGTGGTGGTGAAACTATTTCCGCAAGGCTCGGCCAAGCACACGGATTTAGGACGGAGGACGAACTAGAGGGAGATAGGGCGCCGGCACATGACTTGCTGAATCATGGTGTCTCCCAGGGGCTAGCCCTGCTCCTGTATTTATATGTTGATCCCTTGGGTCGTTTCTTGGAGAAAGAGCCTCCTCAAAGTGGGTTTGGAGTGCAAGGAAGAGTCCTTCTCGGTTTCCAATACCAGACGTCACGGTCCTTGGTGTCTGGCCCAGACGCCATGGGCCTCGGCGTCTGGCCCAGGGCAAAATGCCAGGGTCCTTGGCGTCTGGTCCCTGACCTCCACAAAACTTCCTTTTGCACTGACCTAAAGCCCGGTGGGCCTTACCCCTTGGCCCAACCATATCATCGTATATATGAATCTTTACATGTGGACCATTCCGGAACTCTTTGTCATGTCCGTGATCTCATATGGGACTCCGAACAACATTCAGTCACCAACATACATAACACATATAATATTGTATCGTCAATGAATGTTAATCGTGTGGACCCTACGGGTTCGAGAATGATGTAGACAGAACCGAGGCGCTTCTCTGGTCAATAACCAATAGTGGGGCCTGGATGCCTATATTGGTTCCTACATATTCTATGAAGATCTTGATCGGTCGATCCTTTATGACAACATACGTAGTTCCTTTTGTCTGCCGGTATGTTACTTGCCCGAGATTCGATCATCGGTATCTCCATACCTAGTTTAATCTCATTACTGGCAAGTCTCTTTACTCATTCTATAATACATCATATCGTAACTAACTCCTTAGTCACTTTGCTTGCAAGCTTCTTGTGATGCTGTATTACCGAGAGGGCCCAGAGATACCTCTTCGATACTCGGAGTGAAAAATCCAATCTCGATCCATGCCAACTCAACAGACACCTTCGAAGATACCTGTAGAGCATATTTATGATGACCCAGTTACGTTGTGATGTTTGATACCACACAAGGTATTCCTCCGATATCCGGGAGTTGCATGATCTCATGGTCGAAGGAATATGTATTTGACATTAAGAAAGCAGTGGCAATAAACTGAACGATCATATGCTATGCTAACGGATGGGTCTTGTCCATCACATCATTCTCCTAATGATGTGATCCCTTTATCAAGTGACAGCACATGTCTATGGTTAGGAAACCTTATCCATATTTTGATCAACGAGCTAGTCTAGTAGAGGCTTACTAGGGGCACGGTATTTTTTTTATGTATCCACACATGTATTTAAGTTTCCGGTCAATACAATTATAGCATGAATAGTAAAACTTTATCATTTAAGTAAATATAATGATAACCACTTTATTATTTCCTCTAGGGCATATTTCCAATAGTCTCCCACTTGCACTAGAGTCAATAATCTAGAATACATAGTAATGAATCTAACACCCATGGAGTCTTGGTGCTGGTCATGTTTTTCCTGCGGAAGAGGTTTAGACAACGGGTCTGCCACATTCAGATCTGTATGTATTTTGCAAATTTCTATGTCTCCATCCTTGACCTTTTCACGAATGGAGTTCAAGCGTCTATTGATGTGTTTTGTTCTCTTGTGAAACCTGGATTCCTTCGCTAAGGCAATTGCTCCGGTGTTGTCACAAAAGATTGTCATTAGACCCGATGCACTGGGTATTACACCTAGATCGGATATGAACTCCTTCATACAGACTCCTTCATGCACTACTTCCGAAGCAGCTATGTACTCCGCTTCACACGTAGATCCCGCCATGATGCTCTTCTTGGAACTGCACCAGCTGACAGCTCCACCATTCAATATAAATATATATCCGGTTTGTGACTTAGAGTCATTCGGATCTGTGTCAAAGCTAGCATCGACATAACCTTTTACGATGAGCTCTTCATCACCTCCATAAATGAGAAACATATCATTGGTCCTTTTCAGGTACTTCAGGATATTCTTGACCGTTATCCAGTGATCTACTCCTAGATTACTTTGGTACCTCCCTACCAAACTTATGGCAAGGCACACATCAGGTCTGGTACACAACATGGCATACATAATAGAACCAATGGCTAAGGCATAGGGAATGACTTTCATTTTCTCTCTATCTTCTGACGTGGTCGGACTTTGAGTTTAACTCAATTTCACACCTTGCAACACAGGCAAGAACCCTTTCTTTGTCTGGTTCATTTTGAACTTCTTCAGAACTTTGTCATGGTATGTGCTTTGTGAAAGTCCTATTAAGCGTCTCGATCTATCCCTATAGATCTTGATGCCCAATATATAAGCAGCTTCACCGAGGTCTTTCATTGAAAAAAATCTTATTCAAGTATCCTTTTATGCTATCCAGAAATTCTATATCATTTCCAATCAGTAATATGTTTTTTACTATGTACTGTGAAGCAAAAGCTCCACAGTCTTTTATTTAATATTAAAAGAATAGAGGTCCACCTATATACAAACTAGAAAGGCAGAAAAGAAACTTGCCTACTTACCTATGCTACAAAATACAACAATCTAAGGAAGATTATTAACCCAAGCTAAGAAAGCAGGTTTAACACTCTCCCTCACTCTATGGTACAACAAGTTGATATCATGTACAAATTTACCCCTCCACACGCCAAACGAGGCCCTCTCTGATCTGAAGATCTTCCCATTCCTAGTAGTCCAAATGCACCAGGCCGCAGTGAGCATAACCTCAAAGAAGAATGGTTGCTGAAAATTCTTCTTGGCGTGCAAAAGGCAGGAGGCCACATCATGTCCGCCCAACCAATCAATCTGGAGATAAGACCAGACCCGTTGACTGAAATTGCAGTTGAAGAAGAGATGGAACCTATCCTCGTGCAGACGGGCAGGGCAAAGTACACAAAGATTATCCTCTTGATCAGTCTTCCAATGTCTCCTGAGAAGGAGGTCTCGAGTGTTTAGGCGATCAAAAAAGAGCAACCAACCAAAAACCTTGATTTTCATCGTGCATGAACTTCTCCAAAGCCAAACACAAGGCATAATTGTCGGAAGGTGTGTGTGCATTATGGTGTAAAAGCTCTTAGCAGAGTAACCAGACTTTGAAGGCCAAGACCACACATCAGGAGCAGTAGCATCTCTTTGCAACATAGTGACCCAAAGAAGGAGGTGATCAAGTTCTGAAGCTGCTGCGCTCGAGATTGGCAAATGAAACATTGATGTCACATCCTCAGAATCCAGGAAATCCATGGCAGAGATCTTGTCATCCTTGACAAAGGAGAATAAGTGAGGCAGCCGGTCCTGAAGTGGTCTGTTTGAATTGTGTAGTATCCAACTGTCAGACCAGAACAAAATAGAATCTCCCTGATTCACAGTGGCTGTAGAGATTGCTCTGTAAGAATCAGCCAGCTTGAAAACGTCCCTCCACCAGAAAGAGCCACACAACACCGTGGCCTGGGGTACAACACCATCATAATAAGAGTTCCAGATAAGAGAGACCCAAGGGATGTCTTCCTTATTGAAAGACTTATGAAGATGCTTAATGAGTAAGCCTTGGTTCTGAAGGTGCAAGTTAATTATGCGAAGACCACCTTTATCCTTGGGCCTGCAAACCAACTCCCATGCTGCAAGTGACTGTTTGGGTGTGTCTGAATTGCCACGCCAGAGGCATTGTCGTTGAATTCATTCCAGTTGCTTAATAATGCCAATTGGAATGTCCAATGAACAAAGGAAATAAATGGGCATAGAGGACAACACAGAGGTCAGCAACTGTAGCCGGGAGCCTTGATTCAGCATGGCAGAGCTAGCAGTAAGCCTTCTTTCCATCCTATCAACCAAAGGCAAAAGATGAATAATCCTTGGCTTAGTAGTTCCCATGGGGAGACCTAGGTAAGTGAAAGGAAGCGTCCCCAAAGAGCATCCAAACACAGCCGCAAGCCTAATGGCCTCCTCATTGTCAATGTTAAGGGGCACCATTGTGGATTTCTGGAAATTCACTTTGAGGCCAGTTGAGGCATAGAAAACATCCAACATTTCCTTGAGAGCAATGAGCTGGGAGTCCACTGCAGGTACAATTAATATAGTATCATCAACATATTGGATGATTGGAAAATGTGGATCATGGGAGGGAATTGGCAGGGTGAGGACTCCATCAACCAGCATTCTGTTGACAACTGATTGCAGAAGATCGGCAGCAATTACAAAGAGCAGAGGAGATAAAGGGTCCCCTTGCCTAACACCGCACTTGCACTGAAATTGTTTGCCTGGCACTCCATTTAACAAAACCGAAGAAGAACCAGAAGATAAGATTTCCTTAACCCAAGCTAGCCATTTGACATCAAAGCCCTTCTGCTGCAGGATTAACAATATTGCTTCATGCTCGATCGTGTCAAAAGCCTTGGCAAAATCCAGCTTCAAAATCAGTATAGGTCTCCGAGATTGCTTGCACTGATGAATGTACTCAAAGGCCCATGCCAGACAGTCTTGAATGGACCTTGATTTCAGAAACCCATACTGGTTTTTGTGGATACATTTAAGAATCACTAACTGCAGCCTATTAGCAAGCAACTTATTTAAGAACTTGAGACATGTGTTGGTCAAGGAGATAGGCCCGAAATCCCCTGGACCCTAAGGAGCAATCATTTTAGGTATAAGAGTTATCAGGGAGCCATTAATGCCCTCCAGGCTCAGCGAGCCAGCAGCAAATTGCTCAATCAGATTCAAAAAATCCTTCTGAATAACAGGCCAACATTTCTTAACAAAAAGTCCATTGAACCCATCAGGTCCAGGGGCCCTGTCCGTAGGCATTTCCTTCAGGACCTTATCAATTTCAGCTTGTGAAAAGGGCCTCGACAGATCATGCAGGCCATCTATGGGCTGGATAAGACCAGCCAAGCAAAAGCCCATCCGGATCCCCCTGGACTGGCCCATCCTTGATTTGAAAGAGTGCCAAAGAACTCCTGCCATTTGGTCATGATCATGAACAGTAACACGATCATCAGACACCAGACTAGCAATGCTGTTTTTCCTCAGCCTCTCAGATGCCATTGCATGGAAATTTTTTGAATTTTCCTCGCCAACTTTGATGTAACGAATAGTGCAACGCTGCTTCCAGTAAATATACTGCAACCTAAGCAAATCCTCGTGATGGAGCTTAACTATCTTTCTAAAATTGAACTCTGGGGTTGTGAGAGGCCTGCATTCCTCTAGAGTATCCAAACAAAGAATCACTTTAGAGCAGTTAAGAATAACCTTCTTTATCGAGGCAAGATTAATATGCCATCTCTTCAGATCACTCCTAAGACGCTTGAACTTCTTTGAAATAACAGTAGCTGCCGAGCCCATGCAAGCTAAAGGAGCATTCCATGAGGCCGTGACACAGTCCATAAATCCAGGTAAGTCCACCCAGTAATTTTCAAACCGGAAAACTTTTGCTCTAGGGATGGTGGTGTCAATCGATACCAAACACGGGATATGATCAGAACCCGTGCGAGCGAGGGGGTGCACAACTATGTTAGGGTATAACGAGATCCAAGAACTAGATGTGAAGAACCAGTCCAACTGTTCAAGGAGAGGTTGTTGCTGCATATTTGACCAGGTATAGGCCCTACCCTTCAATGGCAATTCCAATAAACCGAGATGCCCAATAATCTCATTGAACAGAAAGATATCATTTACGTCACCACCAGGTAAATTCCTGTTGTCCAAAGATCTGATAAAGTTGAAGTCACCCGGTAACAACCAGTTAGCATCAACAGGTATTTGAAGATGATATAACCATTGAACAAAATCATCACGCAAAGGGTCGTCGCATGGGCCATACACTGAAACCAGATTCCAAACTTCAGAATTATGAATTGAAGTAAAGGAAACAACGACAGCAAAACGCTGGATTTCTATGAGACAACCAGTGAAAAAGCTGAATTCCAAACAACTAGAATGCCCCCAGAGGCCCCATGCGAGGGAGCGAACGCAAAATTATCAAATCTTCGCGGGCAAAATTGTCGGATAAACTTGAGATCGAAAGATTCACATTTTGTTTCTTGTAAAAAAACAATGGAGCAGTTACTTTCCTCAATCTTAGCACGGACGTCTCGCTGACGTTTCTCAGAGCTTAAACCACGCACATTCCAGCACAGAACTTTCCAATTACGAAAACACGGATTATCCATAAAGAAACTCAAGGGGGTAACCAAACATCTCCACTGCATAACAGAGAAGATAACTACCAACAGGTTCATACAGGCAAATAGATAATAGGTTTTTAGACTCAGACCCAGTGCTGACAACGCAAAGAACATAAACGGCCCACAGCATAAGACCAGAAGTAACAGAGGAAAGTTCAGACTGCCGACACAAAATACCAAGCTGACATACACAGAAATCATAACAAAAAAGGAATGACAGCGCATTCCCGCCCAACTGACATCTTGAAGCTTCACTTATCATCACGATCATTGTGCTGGTCCTTCTTCTCAGGACTTGCCATAAGCTTGTCCTCGGTGAGCTTCTCTGGTGAGATCCCAAGAGATTCTCCAATACGCTGCATGAGACTAATTGGCGTAGGTGGTGGAACTGCCGTGCTGTGCTCCCCCGCCGCAGACGAGTTCTCCTCCTGGGAGACAGAACCATACCTAGGCTTCTTAGAACAAGGTCGCCGGAGAGAAGATGGCTTGTTGGGGATTGCAGAAGTAGGTTTGAAACCCGATTTCTTGGCGCAACTGCGGGTCATTCTCCTGGTGGAAAAATCCTCTGGAGAACGAACGAGCTTGGAGCCCTGACGATGGCCACGTTTGTGCTTGCCTAACATGGATGGAGTCCTGGACGTAAACTCAAAGTCATCAAGCCGAACTAGCTCCGCAGAAGAAACCTTAGATAGGTCCAACAGAGTTGCAGGTCCATCAAAAACATCCTGATCAACTGGCTCCGCAGATAAACCCTCAGGTAACTCCCTCTGTGAAGCAACTCTTCCAACTGTTCCAGGAGTAGCCTAACCAATCAGAGACAGGAAGGAGCATTCAAACTCCTCGGGCCAAATCCTCATGGGCAAAACCGCAGGTGGAAGCACAGATAGACAAACATGCCTGTGAATGCTCTGAATTTCAAAGTCAGGCAGAAGGTTCTTGAAAGAACGCTCCCACACCATGGTAGGTGGAAGAACCGGACCAAACACAACCCTGACAAGGCCCAGGTGTATTGGGTCAAGGTTAACCACGGGTGGATGAACGGCTGGAGGAATGTAGGGAACAGGTGCTCGCTCCAAATTTTCCTGGACCACAATCTGCTGAACCACTTCAACGTCTGCTGGCTGATCGTCAGAGGAACTGTTGGACCCCAAGGAAGGATTCAACACCATGGAGTTCTGATCTTGGGCTTCTTGAACTGCAGGCTCATGCACTTGAGCGTTCTGTGCAACCACAGCCTCATCCCAAGGGCCCCATTCCTCAACATTATGTGTTGGCTCTGGCTGCTGTGCAATGCACTTGAGCGTTCTGTGCAATCAGTAATATGTCATCCATGTATAACACCATAAATGCTACACAGCTCCCACTCACTTTCTTGTAAATACAGGCTTCTCCATAAGTCTGTATAAAACCATATGCTTTGATCACATCATCGAAGTGTATATTCCAACTCCGAGATGCTTGCACCAGTCCATAAATGGATCGCTGGAGCTTACACACTTTGTTAGCACCTTTAGGATCGACAACACCTTCTGGTTGCATCATATACAACTCTTCTTTAAGAAATCCGTTAAGGAATGCAGTTTCGACGTCCATTTGCCAGATTTCATAATCATAAAATGCGGCAATTGCTAACATGATTCTGACAGACTTAAGCATCACTACTGGTGAGAAAGTCTCATCGTAATCAACCCCTTGAACTTGTTGAAAACCTTTTGCGACAAGTCAAGCTTTGTAGGGCAGTGATATTACCATCAGCGTCCGTCTTCCTCTTGAAGATCCATTTATTCTCAATGGCTTGCCGATCATCGGGCAAGTCCACCAAAGTCCATAATTTGTTCTCATACATGGATCCTATCTCAGATTTCATGGCCTCAAGCCATTTATCGGAATCTGGGCTCATCATAGCTTCTTCATAATTCAGAGGTTCGCCGTTGTCTAACAACATGACTTCCAGGATAGGATTACCGTACCACTCTGGTGCGGTACATGTTATGGTCGACCTACGAGGTTCATTAGTAACTTGATCTGAAGTTTCATGATCATCATCATTAGCTTCCTCTCTAGTTGGTGTAGGCATCACGGGAATAGTTTTCTCTGATGTGCTACTTTCCAATTCGAGAGAAGGTACAACTACCTCACCAAGTTCTATTTTCCTCCCACTCACTTCTTTCGAGGGAAACTCCTTCTCTAGAAATGACCTATTCTTAGCAACAAAAATCTTGCCTTCAGATCTGTGGTAGAAGGTATACCCAATAGTTTATTTAGGGTATCCTATGAAGACGCACTTCTCCGATTTGGGTTCGAGCTTATCAGGCTGAATCCTTTTGACATAAGCATCGCATCACCAAACTTTAAGAAACAACATCTTAGGTTTCTTGCCAAACCATAGTTTATACGGTGTCGTCTCAATGGATTTAGACGGTGCCCTATTTAATGTGAATGTGGCTGTCTCTAATGCATAACCCCAAAATGATAAAGTAAAATCAGTAAGAGACATCATATAACACACCATATCTAATAAAGTATGGTTACGACGTTCGGACACACTGTTACGCTGTGGTGTTCCAGGTGGCGTGAGTTGCGAAACAATTCCACATTGTCTTAAATGAAGGCTAAATATTTGCCACCACGATCAAATCGTAGAAACTTTATTTTCTTGTTACGATGATTCTCCGCTTGATTATGAAATTCTTTGAACTTTTCAAATGTTTCAGACTTGTGTTTCATCAAGTAGATATACCCATACCTACTCAAATCATCTATGAAGGTTAGAAAATAACGATACCCATTGCATGCCTCAACACTCATTGGACCGCATACATCGGTATGTATTATTTCCAGTAAGTCATTAGCTCGCTCCATTGTTCTGAAGAACGGAGTTTAGTCATCTTACCCATGAGGCATGGTTCGCAAGTATCAAGTGATTCCAAAAGTCCATCTGCATGGAGTTTCTTCATGCGCTTTACACCAATATGACCTAAACGGAAGTGCCACAAGTATGTTGCACTATCATTATCAACTTTGCATCTTTTGGCATCAATATTATGAACATGTGTATCACTACGATCGAGATTCAACAAGAATAAACCATTCATCAAAGGTGCATGAACATAAAAGATATTACTCATATAAATAGAACAACCATTTTTCTCTGACTTAAATGAATAACCGTCTCGCAACAAACAAGATCTAGATATAATGTTCATGCTCAATGCTGGCACCAAATAACAATTACTGAGGTCTAAAACTAATCCCGAAGGTAGATGTAGAGGTAGTGTGCCGACGACAATCACATCAACCTTGGAACCATTCCCGACGCACATCGTCACCTCGTCCTTAGCCAATCTTCATTTATTCTGCACCTCTTGTTTCAAGTTACAAATATGAGAAACCGAACCAGTATCAAATACTCAGGCGCTACTACGAGCATTAGTATGGAACACATCAATAACATGTATATCAAATATACCTTTGTTCACTTTGCCATCCTTCTTATCCGCCAAGTATTTGGGGCAGTTCCGCTTCTAGTGACCATTTCCTTTGTAGTACAAGCACTCATTTTCAGGCTTGGGTCCAACTTTGGGCTTCTTCACGGGAGCAGCAACTTGCTTGCCATCCTTCTTGAAGACCCCTTTCTTTCCCTTGCCCTTTTTCTTGAAACTAGTGGTCTGTTTAACCATCAACACTTGATGCTCCTTCTTGATTTCTACCTCTGCCAATTTCAGCATCATGATGAACTCGGGAATTGTTTTCGTCATCCCTTGCATATTATAGTTCATCACGAAGCCCTTTGTAGCTCGGTGGCAGTGACTGAAGAACTCTGTCAATAACACTCTCAACTGGAAGATCAATTCTCAGCTAAGTCAAGTGGTTATGATACCCAAACATTTTGAGTATGTGTTGACTGATAGAACAGTTCTCCTCCATCTTACAACTATAGAACTTGTTGGAGACTTCATATCTCTCAACCTGAGCATTAGCTTGAAATATCAACTTCAGCTCTTGGAACATCTCATATGCTCCATGGCGTTCAAAACGTCTTTGAAGTCCCGGTTCTAAGACGTAAAGCATGGCACACTGAACTATTGAGTAGTCATCAGATCGAGCCTGCCAGACGTTCATAACATCTACATCAGCTCCTGCAGCAAGTCTGTCACCTAGCGGTGCATCAGTGACTTAATTCTTCTGTGCAGCAATGAGGATAATCCTCAAGTTACGGACCCAGTCTGTGTAGTTTCTACCATCATCTTTCAACTTAGCTTTCTCTAGGAGCGCATTAAAATTCAAGGGAACGGTAGCATGGGCCATTGATCTACAACATAGATATGCAAAAACTATTAAGACTAAGGTCATGATAAATTTTAGTTCAAATAATTAAATTACTAATGAACTCCCACTTAAATCAACATCTCTCAAGTTGTCTAAGTGACACATGATCCAAATCAACTATCCCATGTCCGATCATCACGTGAGATGGGGTAGTCTTCAATGGTGAACATCTCTATGTTGATCATATCTACTATATGACTCACATTTGACCTTTTGGTCTCCATTGTTCCAAGAGCATGTATGTACATGCTAGGCTCATCAAGTTTAACCCAAGCATTCTGCATGTGCAAATATGGCTTACACCCGTTGTATGTGAACGTAGAGTCTATCACACCCGATCATCACGAGGTGCTTCGAAACGACGAACTTTAGCAATGGTGCATACTCAGGGAGAACACTTTTATCTTGAAATTAAGTGAAGGGATCATCTTATAATGCTACCATTGTTCTAAGCAAAATAAGATGCATAAAGGATGAACATCACATGCAATCAAAATATGTGACATGATATGGCCATCATCATCTTGTGCTTTTGATCTCCATCTCCAAAGCATCGACATGATCTCCATCGTCACTGGCACGACACCTTGATCTCCATTTTTGTGTCGGGGTTGTCTCGCCAACTATTCCTTCTACAACTATTGCTAGCGCATAGCGATAAAGTAAAGCAATTACATGGCGCTTAAGTGATTGACATGCAGGTCATACAATAATTGAAGACAACCCTAAGGCTCCTGCTGGTTGTCGTACTCATCGACATCCAAGTCGTGAACTTATTACAAAACATGATCATCTCATACATCAACATATATCACATCACATATTGACCATATCACATCATAACATGCCCTGCAAAAACAAGTTAGACGTCCTCTACTTTGTTGTTGCAAGTTTTATGTGGCTGCTATGGGCAACTAGCAAGAACCGTTCTTACCTACGCAAAACCACAACGGTGATTGTCAAGTTGCTATTTAACTTTCTGCAAGGCTCACCGTAGTCAAATCGAATTCAACTAAAGTAGGAGAAACAGACACCCACCAGCCACCTTTATGCAAAACAAGTTGCATGTCAGTCGGAGGAACCGGTCTCATGTGTGTGGACATGTAAGGTTGGTCTGGGCCGCTTTTCATCCCACAATGCCGCCGAATCAAAATAAGACATTGGTGGGAAGCAATATGAACCTCACCACCCACAACTCTTTTGTGTTCTACTCGTGCATAACATCTACGCATAGTCCTGGCTCATGATGCCACTGTTGGGGAACGTTTCATGGAAAACAAAAAAAATTCTACGCATACGCAAGATCTAACCATGGAGATGTATTGCTACGAGAGGGGGAGAGCATCTACATACCCTTGTAGATCACTAAGCGGAAGCGTTTATCAATGCGGTTGATGTAGTCATACACCTTTTATGATCCATCCTGATCAAGTACCGAACGTACGGAACCTCCGCATTCAGCACACGTTCAGCTTGATGACGTCCTCGATATCCCACAAGTATAGGGGATCGCAACAGTTTTTGAGGGTAGAGTATTCAACCCAAATTTATAGATTCGACACAAGGGGAGCCAAAGAATATTTTTAGGTATTAGCAGTTGAGTTGTTAATTCAACCACACCTGGAGATTAATTATTTGTAACAAAGTGATTAGTAGCACAGTAGTATGATAGTTTGATGGTAGTAGGAACAATAGCAATAGTAACGGTAATAGCAGCAACAATAGTGTAGCAGTTGTCACAGTAGCAGTAGCAATAGTAACTTAGCAAGAGCAATATGTGGAAAATTCATAGGCATTGGATTGGTGCATTTGTTGGATGATATTCATCATATAACAGTCATAACCTAGGGCGATATGACACTAGCTCCAGTTCATAAATATAATGTAGGCATGTATTCCATAAATAGTCATACGTGCTTATGGAAAGAACTTGTATGACATCTTTTGTCCTACCCTCCCGTGGCAGCGGGGTCCATAAGGAAACTAAGGGATATTAAGGCGTCCTCTTAATAGAGAACCGAAACAAAGCATTAACACATAGTGAATAAATGAACTCCTCAAACTACGGTCATCGCCGGTAAGTATCCCGATTTCTGTCACCCCGGGGTTTACGGATCATAACACGTAATAGGTGAATATGACTTGCAAGATCGGATCTAGAACATAGATATAATGGTGAAAACATAAGCGGTTCAGATCTAAAATCATGGCACTCGGGCCCTAAGTGACAAGCATTAAGCATGGCAAAGTCATAACAACATCAATCTCAGAACATAGTGGATACTAGCTAGGGATTAAGCCCTAACAAAACTATCTCGATTACATGATGAATCTCATCCAACTCCTCAGTGTCCAGCGAGCCTACAAAGGAATTACTCACTCCAGGTGGGGAGCATCATGGAATTGGTGATGAAGGAGAGTTGGTGATGACAAACATCGAAGATTCCCCTCTCCGGAGCCCCGAACGGGCTCCAGATCTAGCCTCCCAATGAAGAACAAGAGGTGGAGGCGGCTCCATATCGTGAAACACGATGAAACTTTCTCCCTTGATTTTTTTCTCCCCAAAAATAGGATTTTATAGCATTGGAATTAGGGTCCGCGGGGCCACAAGGTGGGGACAACCCACCAGGGCATGCCAGAGGGAGGGGTGCCCTGGTGTCTTGTGCTCAGCCAGGGGCGCCCCTCCGGTGGTTCTTGGCTCCATTATTTTTCTTTTATTGTAAAACAATTCCCCAAAGAGTTTTGTTCCATTCCGAGAACTTTTATTTCTGCACAAAAACAACACCATGGTAGTTCTGCTGAAAACATCGTCAGTCCGGGTTAGTTTCATTCAAATCATGCAAATTAGAGTCCAAAACAAGAGCAAAAGCGTTAGGAAAATTAGATACGACAGAGACGTATCAACTCCCCCAAGCTTAAACCTTTGCTTGTCCTCAAGCAATTCAGTTGATAAACTAAAAGTGAAAAACAAAAACTTTTATGAACTCTTTTGTTCTTGTTTACATAAATAAGCTTAAGTAGCACCCAGGTTTTCAGCAAAAATCATGACTAACCATGTCAACAATAACTCTTAAAAATTATATTAACTCATATCAATGGCATAATCAACTAGAGAGCAATAATAAGATATCTCATATGCCAACACTTTGTCAAAACTATCATGATATAATATGACAACAGTGGTATCTCGCTAGCCCTTTCCGAGACCGCAAAACCTAAATGCAGAGGACCTACAAAGTTCAAGCAGCGACTAAAATTTTAATTCATGGTAGAAAATATCCATTCAGGATGCATCCAACATTAACTATACACAATGCATGAGGATGACAATAGTGCTCCCAGATCTGGCGCTTGTTTCAGAAGGTGATGAATCAACATAAAATTAAATAGATAGTCCCTTCGCAGAGGGAAGTAGGGATTTGCAGAGGTGCCAGAGCTCAAAGTTTTTAAAAACAGAGATAAATATAATTTTTGGAGGTACACCCTTCCTGTCAATGTTACGACCAAGAGTTATCAATATCTTCCATGATAAACAAATTAGCGGCGGTTACCAAACGATAAAAGTAAAGGTTTACTCCCCCTCCACCAACAAACACACTCCATGGCTAGCCGAATCCACGGGTACCGTCCAAACCAACAACAATCCTGGGGGAGTTTTGTTTAATTATTTGCAATTTTTGAATTCGGGACTGGGCATGCCTATTACCGCCCCTCTCGTGCAAGGCAAGTGAATAAACACTCATCATGAGAATAACCTGCTTAGCATGGAAGATACTAACCGCCCCCTGTCACCCCATGAGCTGTCCACGCACACAAAACAGATGTTTATTTGAAATTTTAGAGGTGGCACATGCAAATTTACTTAGAACGGCAGAGTAATACCGCATATAGGTAGATATGGTGGAATCATCTGGAATAACTTGGGTTTTAGGATTTTGATGCACAAGAAATATTTTCATTTAGTATAGGCGAAGGCTAGCAAATAGGTTGAGAAGCAGCCAGCTAGAGAGCGAAAATGGCCATGAACATGCGTTATGCATAATTAACATTGAATACTAGCATGAGTAGGATATGAACACTATGAATATAAATATCGTAGAGGCTATGTTGGTTTTGATTCAACTACATGCATGAACATGTGCCAAGTCAAGCCACTTGAAACATTCAGAGGACGATACCATATCATCATACTACATCACAATCATTTTAATGCAATGTTGGCATCCAAGATAAATCATTATCCACTCCTAGATACTTAAGCATTTCGTGAGAAATCTCTAATTGTCATTGCAAACATGTTTGATCATAATATGCTGAATCATGGATACTAGGTTAAACATATTTACAAAAACAAAACAAGTTGAGTTCATACCCGTTTCTCTATGCCACAACCAGTTCATCAAATATCGTCATTATTGCCTTTCACTTGCATGACCGAATGATATGAAAATAATAATAGTGCAAGTATGCCATGGACTAAACTGGAATCTGCAAACATTTTATTCAAAAGGAGAAGACAAAGTAATATGGACTCTTTGTTAGATCAACAGTAATGCATATGAGAGCCACTCAATATTTTCATCGTGGTCTTCTCCGTGGTACGACTCAAAGAAGAGAAAAGTATTTCAGAGAAACACACTGAAATAGTTTTGGAGTTTTTAGTTTTCTTGAAGAAAGCAATTAAAGAAGTAAAAACAAAAACGAGAAAAACTATTTACACGGGAAAGCTCCCAACAAGCAAAAGAAGAATCGAGAAATCCTTTTGGGTTTTCTTTTTAATACTACAACTAATTAAGTTAGAAAGAAAAACCGAAAAGAAGCAAGAAATATTTTCGGATTTTTTCAAAGTTTTTCAAACACACAAGAAGAAAGCGAGAAAATAAATCTAGCATGGATAATACAATGAAAAAGTGTGAACACCGACAACTGGAATGAAGTGTGTGAACATGAATGTAATGTCGGTGGAAATACGTACTCCCCCAAGCTTAGGCTTTTGGCCTTGCTTGGTAATCACCATCCACGGCCTGGATAATAATCTGAGTGATAGCTCATGGAGGCTCTTGGTGCGACCACCTCAGCCTGTCTGGCAGCCTCAACCTTCGCATTGTACGCGCGAGCCTCGTTCTACAGGACATAATATCTTCTTTTGCTGTGATAATCAAAAATTACAGGCGCAGGCACACCAACCGGTACAACAGGTTTCTTATTAAACCTCAAGTTATAAGTATAATTAGTTGGTGTGCTGATGCAGCTTGAACTATGTCGGTATTTCCCCAAAGAGGAAGGGATGATGGAGCACATCTACGGTAGGTATTTCCCTCAATGATGATACAACGGTTATCGAACCAGTAGGAGAACCACGCAACACTACGTAAATGGCACCTGCACACAAAGAACAAATACTTGCAACCTGACGTAAAAGAGGGGTTGAGAATCCCTCCCAGGTAAAAAGATAGATAAAATTGTATAGATTGAATAAATAGATCTCGCGCGAACGCGGGATAAAATAAATAACACTAAATTGCAGCAAGGTATTTTTGGGTTTTTGGATTAATAGATCTGAAAATAAAAGCAAATAAAAATAGATCTCGAAGGCAAATATGATAAAGAAGAGACCCGGGGGCCGTAGGTTTCACTAGTGGGTTCTCTCGAGAAAAATAGCATACGGTGGGTAAACAAATTACTGTTGGGCAATTGATAAAACTTCAAATAATCATGACTATATCCAGGCAATGATCATTACATAGGCATCATGTCCAAGATTAGTAGACCGACTCCTGCCTACATCTACTACTATTACTCCACACATCGGCCGCTATCCAGCATGCATCTAGTGTATTAAGTTCATGGAGAAACAGAGTAATGCAATAACAACGATGGCATGATGTAGACAAGATCTATTCATGTAGGAATAGACCCCATCTTGTTATCCTTAATATCAACGATACATACGTGTCATTTCCCCTTCTGTCACAGGGATTGAGCACCGTAAGATCGAACCCATCACAAATCACCTCTTCCCATGGCAAGAGAAATCGATCTAGTCGGCCTAACTAAACCAAAGATTCGAAGAAGAAATACAAGGCTATAAGCAATCATGCATATAAGAGATCAAAACTGCTGGGGAACGTAGTATTTCAAAAAAATTCCTACGATCACGCAAGATCTATCTAGGAGAAGCATAGAAACGAGCGGGGAGAGTGTGTCCACGTACCCTCGTAGACTGAAAGCGGAAGCGTTAAGTAACACGGTTAATGTAGTCGAACGTCTTTGCGACCCAACCGATCAAGCACCGACCGCACGACACCTCGACGATATGCACACGTACAGCTCGATGACGTCCCTCGAACTCTTTATCTAGCTGAGACCGAGGGAGAGTTTCGTCAGCACGACGGCATGGTGACGGTGATGATGAAGTTACCAACGCAGGGCTTCGCCTAAGCACTACAACGATATGACCGTGGTGTGTTTCTGTGGAGGGGGGCACCGCACACGGCTAAGAGAAACTTTGGTGTGTCTTTGGGGTGCCCCCCTCCCACGTATATAAAGGGGGGAGGGAGGAGGAGGACGGCCAAGGGGAGGAGGCGCGCCATGGGGGGGGGGCAATCCTACTCCAAGTAGGATTTGCCCCCCCTTTCCTATTCCAACAAGGAGAAGGGGAAGGAGAGGGAGGAGAGAAGGAAAGGGAGGCCGCCCCCTAGTACAATTCGGTTTGGGCTAGGGGGCGCGCGCCACACCTTGGCATGCCTCCTCTCTTTCACCAATAGGCCCATGAGGCCCAATAACCCCCTGGGAGGTTCCGGTAACCCCCCGGTACTCCGGAAAATACCTGATACACCTCAGAACTATTCCGGTGTCCGAATATAGTCTTCCAATATATCAATCCTTAAGTCTCGACCATTTCGAGACTCCTCGTCATGTCCGTGATCTCATCCGGGACTCTGAACTACCTTGGTAAATCAAAACACATAAACTCATAATACCGATCGTCATCGAACGTTAAGCGTGCGGACCCTACGGGTTCGAGAACTATGTAGACACGACCGAGACTCATCTCCGGCCAATAACCAATAGCGGAACCTAGATGTTCATATTGGTTCCCACATATTCTACGAAGATCTTTATTGGTCAAACCGCATAACAACATACGTTGTTCCCTTTGTCATCGGTATGTTACTTGCCCGAGATTCGATCGTCGGTATCATCATACCTAGTTCAATCTCGTTACCGACAAGTCTCTTTACTCATTCTGTAATGCATCATCCTGAACTAAATCATTAGTCACATTGCTTGCAAGGCTTATAGTGATGTGCATTACCGAGAGGGCCCAGAGATACCTCTCCGATACTTGGAGTGACAAATCCTAATCTTGATCTATGCCAACCCAATAAACACCTTCGGAGACACCTGTAGAGCATCTTTATAATCACCCAATTACGTTGTGACATTTGATAGCACACAAGGTGTTCCTCTGGTATTCGGGAGTTGCATAATCTCATAGTCAGCGGAACATGTATAAGTCATGAAGAAAGCAATAGCAATAAAACTCAACGATCATAATGCTAAGCTAACGGATGGGTCTTGTCCATCACATCATTCTCCTAATGATGTGATCTCGTTCATCAAATGACAACACATGTCTATGGTCAGGAAACTTAATAATCTTTGATTAACGAGCTAGTCTAGTAGAGGCATACTAGGGACACTTTGTTTTGTCTATGTATTCACACATGTATCAAGTTTCCGGTTAATACAATTCTAGCATGAATAATAAACATTTATCATGATATAAGGAAATATAAAATAACAACTTTATTATTGCCTCTAGGGCATATTTCCTTCAAAAATTCAAATAAATTTCTTGGATAAAATAGATCTGATCGTAAACTCAAAGTTCATCGGATCCCAACAAACACACCGCAAAAAGAGTTACATCAAATAGATCTCCAAGAGACCATTGTATTGAGAATCAATAGAGAGAGAGAGAGGAAGCCATCTAGCTACTAACTACGGACCCGTAGGTCTACAATGAACTACTCATGCATCATCGGAGAGGCACCAATGAGGATGATGAACCCCTCCGTGAAGGTGTCTAGATTGGATCTATGGTTTCTGGAACTTGCGGCGGATGGAATTGTGTTTCGTCGACTCCCCTAGGGTTTTTGGAATATTGGGGTATTTATAGAGCAAAGAGGTGGTGCTGGAGGCGGCCGAGGTGGGCGCAACCCACCAGGGCGCGCCTAGGCCCCCAGGCATGCCCAGGTGGGTTGTGCTCCCCTCGGAGCCCCCCTCTGGTACTTCCTTGGCCCAACATGTGTCTTCTGGTCCAGAAAAAAATCACCAAAAAGTTTCGCTCGTTTGGACTCCGTTTGGTATTGATTTTCTGTGAAGTAAAAAAACAAGCAAAAAACAACAATTGGCACTGGGCACTATGCCACTATGTCAATAGGTTAGTCCCAAAAAAGATATAAAGTTGCTATAAAATGATTGTAAACCATCCAAGAATGATAATATAACAGCATGGAACAATAAAAAATTATAGATACGTATCAGCATCCCCAAGCTTAATTCCTGCTTGTCCTCGAGTAGGTAAATAATAAAAACAGAATTTTTGATGTGGAATGTTGCCTATCATGTTCATCACATATTCTTTTCTTTTGTAGCATGGAAATTTGGACTTTTATATGATTCAAAGCAATAGTCTAGTTTTGACATGAAGACTTCAATACTCAAGCATATCAACAAGCAACCATGTCTTTCAAAATATCAACACTAAAGCAAGGTATCCCGAGCCCGTTATGCTCAATCATTGATCCATTCATAAAACACACTCTCATATTAGCTACACCCAATGCTCAAGTATGATTATAGTGCCCCTTAGTTGGTGCTTTTTAAGAGAAGACGGAGACTCAAATAAAAATTTGCATAAAGTAAATACAAAGGCCCTTCGCAGAGGGAAGTAGGGATTTGTAGAGGTGCCAGAGCTCAAAGCGAAAAAGATAGAGATAAAACATTTTGCGTGGCATGCTTTTCCTGTCAATGAAAACAATTGAGTAATTCCCAATACTTTCCATGCTAGATATACATCATAGGCGGTTCCCAAACAGAAAATAAAATTTATTCCTTTTTCCACCATACTTTCACATTCCACGGCTAACCAAATCCACGTGTGTCGTCCATACCAACACTTTCCAAGGAATTTATTATTTGACAACATAAAGTAAATTCATTTTTCATTTCGGGACTGGGCATCCCTAATACCTTTTCCGTACTCTCGTGCAATGACAAGGGAATAAACACTCGTCTTGAGAATAACACATCTAACATGAAAAAATATCAGCCACCCCCTACCGTTTCATGAGCGGTGTGAGCACACAAAAGAGAAATATATTTTGAAGATTAGATATGGCACATATAAATTTGCTTAGAACGGAAAAGGAATACCACATATAGGTAGGTATAGTGGAATCATATGGCAAAACTGGTTTAAGGATTTTGGATGCACAAGTAGTAATCATACTTAGTACAAGTGAAGGCTAGCAAAAGATTGAGAAGCGTCCAACCAAGAAATGAAAAATCTCATAAGTGAGCATTAAGCATAACTAACACCGAATAATGCACCATAAGTAGGATGTAATTTCATTGCATAACTATTGACTTTCGTGCTTGCATAGGGAATCACAGACCTTAACACCAATATTCTTACTAAAGCGTAATAACTCATCAACATGACTCACATATTATATCATCATACCGCAAAACTATTACAAAGAACCAAGTTGATTTTATCCAATGATCTTCATGAAAGTTTTTATTATATCCCTCTTGAATATGTATCACTTTGGACTAATTTAATATGTTGCTTTTGATAGCTCAAACAAATCTAAGTGAAGAACATGAGCATGCAAATTTTCTTCTCTGAAAATAATATAAGTGAAGCAAGAGATAATTTCTTAAAAAATTACTAACTCTCAAATAAATCTAAGTGAATCATTAGAAAATTTCTTCAAAAATACTAAAGCACACCGTGCTCAAAAGATATAAGTGAAGCACTAGAGCAATTGCATAGCTCATAAAGATTTAACTAAAGCATAGAGAGCAATTCTAACAATTCATAGCATGATTTTGGCTCTCTCAAATAGGTCTGTCCAGCAAGGATAGATGACACAGAATAAAAAGCAAAACAAGCAAAGACTCATATCATACAAGACGCTCCAAGCAAAACTCATGATATGTGATGAATAAAAATATAGTTCCAAGTAAAATACCGATGGTCGTTAGAAGAAAGAGGGGATGCCACTCGGGCATCCCCAAGCTTAGTTGCTTTCTTCTCTTTTAGATAATGGCTTGGGATGCCATGGGCATCCCCAAGCTTAGGCTCTTCTTACTCCTAATTCCTTCATCCATCGTGATCTCACCCAAAACTTGAAAACTTCAATCACACAAAACTCAACAAAACCTTCGTGAGATCTGTTAGTATAACAAAGAAAATCACTACTCTAAGTACTGTTGCAAACCCATTCATTTTTTATTCTTCCATTATCTCTACCGTATTCCAACTTTTCTATGGATCATACCCTCCGATAGTGTCCATAAATTCATCAAAATAAGCACATAACGCAAAGAAAACAAAATTTGTTAAAAACAGAACAGTCTGTAGCAATCTAAAAACTTTGAATACTTCTGTAACTCCAAATATTCTGAAAAATTAGGACAACGTGCGCAATTTGTATATCAATATTGTGCAAAAAATTCAGAATTTTATCATGCTTCTGTGATTTTTCAAAATTATTTTACTAGGCGCAAAAGTTTCTGTTTTCCAACAAGATCAAATCAACTATCACCCAACATGATCCCAAAGGCTTTACTTGGCACAAACACTAATTAAAACATAAAAACACAATCATAACAATAGCATAACTGTGCAAACACTCAAGAACAAATAGAAAAAGACAAAAATAAATTTTATTCACTGGGTTGCCTCCCAACAGGCGCTATTGTTTTATGCCCCTAGCTAGGCATAAAGCAAAGATCTAAGTGTTGTCATCTTTAGTTTAATTTTATTTAGAGGTGTTTTTGTCAGGAGGTTTTGAAAAAAACATAAAACACCTTATCCATATAGACTTTAGCACTATCAAGTTGCTTATCATCACATCCCCTTTGATTTCCGGCAACAATCCAAGAATAGTGTTGATTAACATCATTGAAAACTTGTTGGATTATATCTAAAACAAGGACTTCCTTTTTAAGATTCTCATCAAAGTTCGATTATCCCCAAGCAAATGCCTTAGCACGTAATCACTATTATATAGAATCTCATCTATCACCGGTTTTTCATGATTCATACCATAGAAATCAAAAATTTCCCTAGCTTACCATATTATGTAATCAAATTCATTCATAAGAACAAGGGTGGCCAAGTTTTTAGCCTTGGGATTTTTTATAACGGGTAACTCAAAAAAAATATTTGCAAGGTAGGATGGGTACGGATATTTTTTTTTCAAGTTTCAGAACTAGTGCTGAAATAGCTTCCGCATAGAATTTAGTCCTTTGAAGGGACATCGTCAATACTTCAATTTCCAACATAATTGAAAAAATCTTGGATACGTTCTTTTCCTACAACATTCCCTTGCCCCAGAACAAAGGTTTTCGCATCTAGATTGCTAGATCGTCCAATTTTTGGAGTTAGGCCATCATCTGTTTCTGCCGTACCAAAGTCACTCATGGTGACAAATCCTAGCAAACAAAAATTCCAACGAGAAATGCGAACAAAAAAGAGGGTGAATAAAACAGCAAATTTTTGTGAAGTGGGGGAGATGAAAACAAGAGGCAAATGGCAAATAATGTAAATTCCAAGGAGATGGGATTTGTGATTAGGAACCTGGTAGATGTTGATGATGTCTCCCCGGCAACGGCGCCAGAAATTCCTTTTGATGCGGCTTGAACTACGTCGGTATTTCCCAAAAGAGGAAGGGATGATGTAGCACAGCTACGGTAGGTATTTCCCTCAGTGATGAGACCAAGGTTATCGAACCAGTAGGAGAAAAACACAAAACTACGTAAACGACACCTGCACACAAAGAACAAATACTTGCAACCCGACGTAAAAGAGGGGTTGTCAATCCCTCCCGGGTAAAAGATAGATAAAATTGTAGTAGATTGGATAAATAGATCTCGCGGGAACATGAGATAAAACAAAAAACAATAAATTTCAGCAAGATAGTTTTGGGTTTTTGGATTAATAAAACTGAACATAAAAGCAAATCAAAATAGATCTCGAAGGCAAATATCATAAAGAAGAGACCCATGGGCCATATATTTCACTAGTGGCTTCTCTCGAGAAAAATAGCATACGGCGGGTAAACTATTTACTGTTGGGCAATTGATAAAACTTCAAATAATCATGACGATATCCAGGTAATGATCATTATATAGGCATCACGTCCAAGATTAGTAGACCGACACCTGCCTTCATCTACTACTATTACTCCACACATCGACCGCTATCCAGCATGCATCTAGTGTATTAAGTTCATGGAGAAACGGAGTAATGCAATAAGAATGATGACATGATGTAGACAAGATCTATTCATGTAGGAATAGACCCCATCTTGTTATCCTTAATAGAAATGATATATATGTGCCATTTCCCCTTCTATCACTCGGATTGAGCACCGTAAGATTGAACCCATCACAAAGCACCTCTTCCCATGGCAAGAAAAATCGATCTAGTCGGCCTAACTAAACCAAAGATTCGAAGGAGAGATACAAGGCTATAAGCAATCATGCATATGAGAGATCAAAACTCAAATAACTTTGTTGGATAAAATAGATCTGATCATAAACTCAAAGTTCATCGGATCCCAACAAACACACCTCAAAAAGAGTTAGATCAATTAGATCTCCAAGAGACCATCGTATTGAGAATCAAGAGAGAGAGAGAGAGAGAGAGAGAGAGGAAGCCATCTAGCTACTAACTACGGACCCATAGGTCTACAATGAACTACTCACGCATCATCGGAGTGGCACCAATGAGGATGATGAACCCCTCCGTGATGGTGTCTAGATTGGATCTATGGTTTCTGGAACTTGCGGCAACTAGAATTGTGTTTCGTCGACTCCCCTAGGGTTTTTGAAATATTGGGGTATTTATAGAGCAAAGAGGCGGTGCGGGAGGCGGCCGAGGTGGGCACAACCCGCGGTGCGAGAGGCGGCCAAGGTGGACACAACCCACCAGGGCGCGCCCAGGTGGGTTGTGCTCCCCTCGGAGCCCCCTTCTGGTACTTCCTTGGCCCAACATGTGTCTTCTGGTCTAGAAAAAATCACCAAAAATTTCCGCTGCGTTTGGACTCCATTCGATATTGATTTTCTGTGAAGTAAAAAACAAACAAAAAACAACAACTGGCACTAGGCACTATGTCAATCGATTAGTCCCAAAAAATGATATAAATTTGCTAAAAAATGATTGTGAATCATCCACGAATGATAATATAACATCATGGAACAATAAAAAAATTATAGATACATTGGAGACGTATCATGTGCCCGTAAGGAACTTATGATGTTTCATGGCATCAAATTCTAAGTACTGAGTAGGTAGGATGGGATCATCAGGCCAAGGCATGATACGTCTCCAACGTATCTATAATTTTTTTCTTGTTCCATGCTGTTATATTATCATTCTTTGATGTTTTACAATCATTTTATAACAACTTTATATCATTTTTTGGGACTAACCTATTGACATAGTGCCAAGTGCCAATTGCTGCCTTTTGCTTGTTTTTTACTTCGCATAAAATCAATACCAAATGGATTCCAAACACAGCAAAACTTTTTGGAGAATTTTTCTGGGCCGGAAGACACCTGATGGGCCAAAGAAGTACCAGAGGGGGGCTCCGAGGGGAGCACAACCCACCAGGGCGGGCCCAGGAGCCCAGACGCACCCAGGTGGGTTGATCCCACCTCGATGGCCTCACGCACTGCCTCTTCACCCTATAAATCCCCAAATATTCCAGAAACCCTAGGGGAGTCGAGGAAACACAATTCCAGCCACTGCAAGTTCCAGAACCACGAGATCCAATCTAAACACCATCACGGAGGGGTTCATCATCCTTATTGGTGCCTCTCCGATGATCCATGAGTAGTTCATCGTAGACCTACAAGTTCGTAGGCAGTAGCTAGATGGCTTCCTCTCTTTCTTTTGATTCTCAATACAATGGTCTCTTGGAGATCTATTTGATGTAACTCTTTTTGCGGTGTGTTTGTTGGGATCCGATGAACTTTGAATTTATGATAAGATCTATATCCATGAATATTATTTGAGTCTTATTTTGATCTCTTATATGCATGATTATTTATAGCCTCGTATTTCTTCTTTGAATCTTTGGTTTAGTTAGCCCAACTAGATCGATTTTTCTTACCATGGGAAGAGGTACTTTGTGATGGGTTCGATCGTGCGGTGTTCATTCCCAGTGACAGAAGGGGCAGCAAGACACACATGTATCATTGCTATTAAGGATAACAAGATGGGGGCTATTCCTACATGAATAGATCTCGTCTACATCATGTCGTCATTCTTATTGCATTACTCCGTTTCTCCATGAACTTAATACACTAGATGCATGCTGGATAGCGGTCGATGTGTGGAGTAATAATAGTAGATGCAGACAGGAGTCGGTCTACTAATCTTGGACGTGATGCCTATGTATTGATCATTGCCTTGGATATCGTCATAACTATTCGATTTTCTATCAATTGCCCAACAGTAATTTGTTTACACACCGTGTGCTATTTCTTGAGAGAAGCCACTAGTGAAACCTACGGTCCCTGGGTCTATATTCTTCATCATATTTTCTTTCCGATCTATTATTTGCCACTTTTATTTGCAGATCTATTATTCCAAAAACCCAAAAATACCTTGCTGCACTTTTTATTTGCATTTTCTATTTCACGTTTTATCGAGAGCTATTTATCCAGTCTACCACAAACCAATCTATCTTTTTACCTTGGAGGGATTTACAACCCCTCTTACGCGTCGTGTTGCAAGTATTTGTTCTTTGTGTGCAGGTACCATTTATATAGTGTTGCTTGGTTCTCCTACTGGATTGATACCTTGGTTTCATAACTGAGGGAAATACCTACCGTTGTTGTGCTGCATCATCCCTTTCTCTTTGGGGAAATACCGACGTAGTTCAAGCGACATCAAAAGGAATTTCTGGCGCCGTTGCCGGGGAGACATCATCAACACTTGTCAGGTTCCTAATCACAAATCTCATCTCCTTGCAATTTACGTTATTTGCCATTTGCCTCTCGTTTTCATCTCCCCCACTTCTAAAACATTTTTGCAAAAGGACAACAATATTTGCCTTCTTTTCCGTTTTCCTTTCTTGTTTGATCTTTTGTTTGCTTGTCTTGCCATGTGCCTTCTATATGCTCGTATCTTCACTTGCTATAAATCTATTAATATGGATCCCCATCCACTTGCTAATCTTTTTAAAAGATCCAATCATGATGAACCAATTGCTAGTGAGTTGAGTGAACTAGATTATCTTTATGAAGTTTTGCTTCAGTTTCGTGAATCTGAATATTGTGATGAAGAAATTTATGAAGTGATTCATGATAGCTCCTTGAATGAAAGCATGATTGCAATGATTTTACTATAAATTCTATTAATGTCAATTGTGCTAATAATATGCAAAACCCCAAGCTTGGGGATGCTAATTTTGCCATGCCCATTACTTATTGCAATAATCATTATTGGGGTTATTCTTCTTATGATCTTGAAAATTTATTTAAGCCTCATGATGAATTTGATATTGATAATAATGTTTGCAATATTATTGATAGTGGGTTTGGAAGAGCGTCAACTTTAGGTAAAAATAATCCCACATATTTGGAGAGTGTTCAGTCTTATGAATTTTTTGATAAAAGTGGGTTTGGAGAGGTCATGACTTATTTGATGAAAACCCACTATTTTGGAAGAGTGTCAACTTTTCATGCATGTGGATCATGAAGAGAAATTTTTATATGATAGCTATATTGTTGAATTTGATTATAATCCTACATGTAATTGTTATGAGAGAGGAAAATATGGTTGCAGAAATTTTCATGTTACTAATTTACCTCTCGTTATGTTGAGATGGCTATTGTTTCTTTCTTCTTCCTTGCCTATGCTAGATATTTCTTGTCTTGGTAATTTGTTTGCTTAGAGAATCCCTATGCATCGGAAGTCTGTTAGACTTAAATGTGTTTGTCACATGTTTTATGATGCTCTTTTTGTGTTTCAATTATTATCTTTCATGTGAGCATTATTGAAATCATTATGCCTAGCTAGGGGCATAAAACGATATCGCTTGTTGGGAGGCAACCCAATGAGTAAATTTTATTTTTGCCTTTTCTTTCTGTTCTTGAGTACTTGCACAATTATGCTAATGTTATGATTGTGTTTTTATGTTTTAATTAGCTTTTGTGCCAAGTAAAGCCTTTGGGATTATGTTTGGTGATAGTTGATTTGATCTTGTTGGAAAACAAAAACTTTTGCGTTCAGTAAAATAATTTTCATAAATCACAGAGGCGACTAAAAATTCTGAAGTTTTTACACAAGATTGAGATACAGATTTCCTACATCGTCCGAAATTTTCAGAATTTTTCGAGTTACACAAGTATACGAAGTTTTCAGATTACTACAGGCTATTCTTTTTTAACAGATTCTGTTTCCTTTGTGTTGTGTGCTTATTTTGACGAATCTATGGTTTGTATCGGGGGGTATAAGCCATGGTAAAGTTAGAATAAAGTATATATAATGAAAAAATAAAATATTAATGGGTTTCCAACAATACTTAGAGTGGTGATTTGCTTTCTTGTACTAACGGATCTCACGAAGGTTTTTGTTGAGTTTTATGTGATTGAAGTTTTCATGTTTTGGGTTAAATCACGATGGATGAAGGAATAAAGAGTGAAAAGAGTCTAAGCTTGGGGATGCCCCATCGCTCCCCAAGTTATTATCCAGAGAGAAACAAGCAACTAAGATTGGGGTTGCCCAGGAAGGCATCCCCTCTTTCTTCTAACGACTATCGGTATTTTACTTGGAGCAATATTTGTATCCGTCACATATCATGAGTTTATCTTGGAGCGTTTTGTATTATATCAGTCTTTGCTTGTTTTGCTTTTCAGTTTGTGTCATCTATCCTTGCTGGACACACCTATTTGAGAGAGCCAAAATTATGCTATGATTTATTAAAATTGCTCTATATGCTTCACTTAAATTTTTTGAGCTATGGAATTGCTCTAGTGCTTCACTTATATCTTTTTGAGCATGGTGTGCTTTAATATTTTTGAAGAAACGCTCTCATGCTTCAATTAGATTTATTTGAGAGTTAGTAAATTTTCTAAGAAATTCTCTCATGCTTCACTTATATTATTTCGAGAGATAAAAAAATTTATGCTCATGTTCTTCACTTAAATTTATTTGAGCTATTAAAAGCAACATATGAAATTAATCCCAAAGTGATAGATATTCAAGAGAGATATATTAAAAAATTATGAAGATCATTGGACAAAATAAACTTGATTCCTTGTAATAGTTTTGCGATATGATGATAGTGATATGTGAGTCCTGTTGGTGAGTAATTATGCTTTAGTAAGAATATTTGTCTTAAGGTTTGTGATTCCCTATGCAAGCACGAAAGTCAATAGTTATGCAATGAAATTACATCCTACTTGTGGTGCATTATTCAGTGCTAGTTATGCTTAATGCTCACTTATGTGATTTTGCGTTTCTTGGTTGGTTGCTTCTCAATCTTTTTGCTAGCCTGCACTTGTACTAAGTAGAAATACTACTTGTGCATCCAAAATCCTTAAACCCAGTTTTGCCATATGAGTCCACCATACCTACCTATATGCGGTATTCCCATGCCGTTCTAAGAAAATTTGTATGTGCCATCTCCAGTTTCCAAAATAAACTTTCCTTTTTGTGTGCTTGTACCGCTCATGAGGCTGCAGGGGGTGGCCAATATTTTCCATGCTATATGTGTTATTCTCACGACGGGTGTTTATTCACTTGTCATTGCACGAGAGTACGGTGGTAATAGGGATGCCCAGTCCGGAAATGAAAAATAAATTTACTTTATGTTGTCAAATAATAAATTCTTTGGAAAGTGTTGGTATGGACGGTACACGTGGATACAACTAGATGTGGAATGTGGAAGAATGGTGGAAAAAGGAATAAACTTTATTTTCTATTTGGGAACCGCCTATGATATATCTAGCATGGAAAGTGTTGGGAATTACTTGGTCGTTTTCGTTGACGGGAAAAGTATGCCTCTCAAAAAAAATTTATCACTCAATTTAAGCTTTGAGCTCTGGCACCTCTACAAACCCCTACTTCCCTCTGCGAAGGGCCAATCTGTTTACTTTATGCAGTTTTTATTTATATTTTGAGTTTCCATCTTCTCTTACAAAGCATCAACTAAGGGGCACTATGATCGTACTTGAGCATTGGATGTAGCTAATATGCGAGTGTGTTTCATGAATGGATCAATGATTGAGCATGATGGGCTAGGGATAACTTTCTTTAGTGTTGATATTTTGAAAGACATGGTTGCTTATTGATATGCTTGAGTATTGAAATCTCTTCATGTCAAAACTAGACTATTGCTTTGAACCATATAAAAGTCCAAATGTCCATGCTACAAAATAAAAGAATATGTGATGAACATGTTAGGCAACATTCACATAAAAAATTCTATTTTTATCATTTACCTACTCGAGGATGAGTAGGAATTAAGCTTGGGGATGCTGATACGTCTCCAACGTATCTATAATTTTTGCTTGTTCCATGTTGTTATATTATATCATTCTTGGATGTTTTACAATCATCTTAAGCAACTTTATATCATTTTATGGGACTAAGCTATTGACATGGTGCCCAGTGCCAGTTGCTGTCTTTTGCTTGTTTTTTACTTCATAGAAAATCAATACCAAACGGAGTCCAACGCAGCGAAACTTTTTGGAGATTTTTTCTGGGCCCGAAGACACCTGATGGGCCAAAGAAGTACCAGAGGGAGGCTTCGAGGGGAGCACAACCCACCTGGGCGGGCCCAGGAGACCAGGTGCGCCCAGGTGGGTTGTGCCCACCTTGGTGGCCTCCCGCGCCGCCTCTTCGCCCTATAAATCCCCAAATATTCCAGAAACCCTAGGGGAGTCGACGAAACACAATTCCAACCGCCGCAAGTTCCAGAACCAAGAGATCCAATCTAAACACCATCATGGAGGGGTTCATCATCCTCATTGGTGCCTCTCCGATGATGCATGAGTAGTTCATCATAGACCTATGGGTCCGTCGGCAGTAGCTAGATGGCTTCCTCTATCTCTTTTGATTCTCAATACAATGGTCTCTTGGAGATCTATTTGATGTAACTCTTTTTGCGGCGTGTTTGTTGGGATCCGATGAACTTTGAGTTTATGATCGGATCTATATCCATGAATATTATTTGAGTCTTCTTTTGATCTCTTATATGCATGATTATTTATAGCCTTGTATTTCTTCTTCGAATCTTTCGTTTAGTTAGGCCAACTAGATCGCTTTTTCTTGCCATGGGAGGAGGTGCTTTGTGACGGGTTCGATCATGCGGTGTTCTTTCCTAGTGACAGAAGGGATAGCAAGACATGCATGTATTATTGCTATTAAGGATAACAATATGGGGGCTATTCCTACATCAATAGATCTCGCTACATCATGCCACTGTTCTTATTTCTTTAATCCGTTTCTCCATGAACTTAATACACTAGATGCATGCTGGATAGCGGTCGATGTGTGGAGTAATAGTAGTAGATGCAGGCAGGAGTCGGTCTACTAATCTTGAACGTGATGCCTGTATATTGATCATTGCCTTGGATATCGTCATAACTATTCGATTTTCTATCTATTACCCAACTGTAATTTGTTTACCCACCGTGTGCTATTTCTTGAGAGAAACCACTAGCGAAATCTACGGCCCCCGGGTCTATTCTTCATCATATTTGCTTTCCGATCTATTATTTCCCACTTTTATTTCCAGATCTATTATTCCAAAAACCCAAAAATACCTTGCTGCACTTTTTATTAGCATATTTTATTTCGCGTTTTGCCGAGAGCTATTTATCCAATCTACCACAAACCAATCTATCTTTTTATCATGGATGGATTGACAACCCCTCTTACGCGACGGGTTACAAGTATTTGTTCTTTGTGTGCAGGTACCGTTTACATAGTGTTGCTTGGTTCTCCTACTGGATTGATACCTTGATTTCATAACTGAGGGAAATACCTACCGTAGATGTGCTGCATCATCCCTTCCTATTTGGGGAAAGACCGGCGTAGTTCAAGCGACAGCAAGGCGTTTCACCAACCACTTTAGCTAAACGAGAAGCATAAATCCCACCATAGAAATATCCACTACCAGCGTTATGTTGCAATCTTCGTGAAACAATCGCTCCAAGATTATAACGTTTAATTCTGGTGAGAGCAGTGTGTATGAGGCTCAAGTCAGGGGCACATAGCGTGCTACAATCTTCCTTGCCTATGATGCATTTACCATTAAAGATTGCAAAGTATTGAATTGATGGGAAATGAATAATTATTATTCTACATTGTGTCACTCCTCTACCCTCACCGTAGTAAAGGCTAGTTAAAAATGATTCATACTCAGATCTTGGTGGCTTGTCTAGTGAAACCCAATATGGAATTTTGTAGGCATCACAGAACACACTTAGAGGCATGGTACAAGGGTGATCATAAAGGCTAAACGAAACTCTAGACTCACGAGGGAAATATTTAAATTTCTTAGTAAAAGTTTCTATGAGGTTGAGATGCTGATTGCACATATCTTCAATGTAGGAGCCGAGCTCAGTATTGTGAACATATTGATCAAATTCTTCCTTAATGCATGCGCTTACCATGAAATCATTACACGGCCATAAGCATGATTTGGTAGTGGCATCCCGCATTGCGCTTGCACTTGGTTCAACATAAGACCGACGTATCGAACCACTACTAGATGATGCCTCCGTAGACCTCCTCCTTGAAGAACTACTAAAGAATTGCATTTTTATTTGCTTACAATTTCTGAAAAATTTGGGACACAAATTTGTTGTCAACAAAACTTCACAAGATTGATAGCAACTACTCATAAGGATGCATAGAGGCCATATCAAGCATTCAAACTACTTATAACTCTAAGAATTTAACATGCAAGCCCATCTACAGTAGCACCAAGAGTAGCTAATTATTCAAAATATAAACAACTAAAGCAAAACTAATTGGAGCAATGGAGGAGTCACATACCAAATAGCAATCCCCCAAAATAGTTTCAAAAATGGAGCTTTGAGCAAAGAGATCAAGAACATGAGAGAGAGAGAGAGAAAAGAGAGAGTTGTGGTGATTTTTTTGGAGGTAGGAGATGACATGGGCTAAAGAGATAAGTGAGGGGGGGCACAACCCACAAGGGCACGCATGGGGTTGCTAGCGCGCCCTCGTGTCTTGTGGTCACCAGGTGCACCCACCCTCTGATGTTATTTGTACCAGAAATTCAGAAATATTCAGGAAAAAATCATATTAAAATTTTAGGGCATTCTGAAAAGTTCTATTTTCGGATCATTTTTTATTGCATGGAAAATTCAGAAAACAGACTAAACATGCTTATTTTATTTAACTAAGAAAAACGGAAAACAAAAGTTGGGAGCAGGAGGTTGTGCCTACTAAATTCATCAACTTCATACCTCTCGAAAATGATCCATTAATAAGGTTGATCAAGTCTTATTAACAACCACTTTTGGTTAGCATGAAACCGAAGAACTTTTGTAAAACACTAAGTTACCTCAATGGGGATGTGAATACCCCCAACAGTAAGTATGTCATATTTCTTTTTGGCAGTAGGTGGAGGCAGTTGAAAGCTTCCAATAGTGATTGTGGGAGATTTTTCAATAACATTAATACCAATCACTTGGAATTGTTTCTTTGGAAACTGCACCGGATGCTCATTACCATTGATATGAAAAGTGACCTTGCTTTTATTGCAATCAATAACAACCGCTGCAGTATTCAAAAAGGGTCTACCAAGGATAATCGACATGTTGTCATTCTCGGGCATCTCAAGTATAACAAAGTGTTTTTTTTTGCGGGTCAAGTATAACAAAGTCTGTTAAGATAGTAACATTTGCAACAACAACGGGCACATCCTCACAAATACCGATAGCTATGGCAGTTGATTTATAAGCCATTTGCAAAGATATTCCAGTAGGAGTGAGTTTATTCAAGTCAAGTATTTTATATAAAGAGAAAGGCATAAGACTAACACCAGCTCCTAAGTCACACAAAGCAGTTTTAACATAATTTCTTTCTATGGAGCAAGGTATAGTTGGTATTCCTGGATCTCCAAGTTTTTTAGGTACTCCTTCCTTAAAAGAATAATTAGCAACCATGGTGGAGATTTCAGCTTCGGGTATCTTTCTCTTATTAGTGATGATGTCTTTCATGTATTTTGCATAAGGGGCCATCTTTAAAATATCAGTCAAGCGGGTGCGCAAAAAGACTGGCCTAATCATTTCAGCAAAGCGTTCAAATTCTTCATCATCCTTTTTCTTAGTTGATTCAGGTGGAAAGGGCATGGGTTTTTGAACCCATGGTTCTATTTCTCTTCCATGTTTTCTAGCAACAAAGTCTCTTTTATTATATCGTTTATTTTTGGGTTGTGGGTTATTAAGATCAACGGCAGGTTCTATCTCAACATCATTATCTGGTTCTTTATCATTGTCTGGTCGGGTGTCTTCATGAACATCATCATTATCTTTTTCATTATCAATAGGTGAATGTTCATTACCAGATTGAGTTTCAGCATCTGAGATAGAAGCATCATTATTAGCTTCAGGAGCTGGTTTTTCTATTTCAGGTTCACTAGAGGTATGCAAAGTCCTATCATTTTTCTTTTTCTGTTCCCTTTTAGAAGGACTACGTGCATCAGTGTTAGTTCTTTTAGAGTCTTGCTCAATTCTTTTAGGGTGTCCCTCAGGATAAAGTGGTTCCTGAGTCATTCTCCCTCCTCTAGTCATTACTCTAACAGCATGATCATTCATACTATTATTCATTTCATCAAGCAATTCTCTTTGAGATTTAGCAACTTGTTCTAGTTGGGTTTGAACCATAGAGGCATGTCACTAGTACAATGAGGTGCTATACAAACGGTTTTTAACCCATTTCCGCGACGATGTTTTGAACCATTGCCAAGTGAGTTACTGCAATAGGGGGTCCCTCCCACACGGCCCAGAAACCGTCGGGGATAGGCCCTTCGGTCACACACGCTCGGCAAAGTGAGGTCATGTGCGACGGGCGAGCGGTCAAATACGGATATACAAGCCCAATCGGTTCCGGTCGTAAGTACATCCCACACAATCAGTCCAAAACAAACGTTTATGTTTGGTATGTACATTCCACACAGTCAATCCAAGGAATACGTTTCCATTCTTATGTACATCCCACACAGTCAATCTAGGGAAAATGTTTCCGTTCGTATGTACATCCCACACAGTTAATCCAGGGAAAACGTTTCCGTTCGTATATACATCCCACACAGTTTTATGTATAGCCTCGTGTGTGATAGGTGTAACTATCACACATGCTCTGCCTCGGTTAACTGTTTGCTTTTATTCAACTACATCACACACGATTTGATGAAGAAAACTGTATGGCATTGGGCTATCCATCGCAAGCGCTTTTACTGCTAGAATCATTTGCAAAGTTCCATGGCCCATTTAGCAGGTTTATTAGTTTACAATTAATAATTCCAGTATTACGCAAATTCACATTTCATATCAAACAGCTGTTTGCCAATTTCATATCAGGCACATAAATATATTTTAACATCACAGTACGATAGCTACCTGAAAACAGCACAATACACCATATAGCTAGTTCACCTTCATAGGAACAATATTCGAACAATATATTCATTTCCCTAATCGAGATCATCCAGGCTCGTCTTATCCACCTCTGCTTTCAGTTCAGCAAGAACCTATTTTGCACTGACCAACTGGGAAAGTGCCTCCTCCTTCGCCAACACCATCTTAGCAAAGTTTGATTTTAAAAAAATTGAGCTCATTCTCCCTCTTTATCTTTTTATCCCGCATCTTCAAATATTCTTCAGCGTTGACAACACTTTCTCTAAGCCTACCTCTGTTATCTTCCGCCTACATGCTCCAGAGCTTTGCTAGGCACATCTTCAAAGACTATGGACACTCTTGATCAAACCACTCCAGGTAAGAACACTTCTGTTCATCCTATAATATTTAAAACTAGATCAACAACAATTGTAGGGGAAATGGGTTTCTAGCAACATAGAAAATCACCAAATACATATTTTGAAAAACTGAAGAAAAGGGTTAATTATGACATGTCTTCTCAAAAAGATCAATGTGCAGATGGATTAATTGCTACTGAGACAACAACCAAATTCTGAAACAGTAGAAGCTATAATTAACTACAAAAACGCTACAAGTTCTTACTCATGTACTATAAATAACAAATTGAACATTTCATGAGGAAGCTAAATATAACTGCAACAACATAGCGACAGTGGTTGGATGACACATACTAACAGGTGTGTACATGCACAAATTTAGTAACATAGAACTAATAGCACTAAGGCCGTCCACTATGTATGCCAAAACCGGTGTAAAGACAACTGTTGCTCCATTTGGCACCGGTGCCCTGCACGGGCGAGCCGATCAACAGAAAAAAATCAGGGACCCAGAGTCCGGAGCACCTAGTTGCTCCGATGCCTAGTTACTTCATGCCATAAAGATTTAGTATTTTACTGCTTGGCTGCTCGGATGTGTGGACCAAAGTAGGCTGCACAAACTGCTGAAGTGGTGCCAAATAATTTTCTAATGGCACCGTTGATAAGATGGCAACATTTTTAGAACTAGGTACAAACTGTGACACTGTCCTAACATCCAGAATAACATAGCACAGTGACAGTGTTTGAATCACATCTAACAAATGATTTGCAACAACGGAAGTGGGGCTAACCTTCTCTGCACATGCCAGAAACTTCCTCCCACTTCCACAGATTCAAACACAACTAGCTTCACGCATGGAGATTGATGGTAACAACGAGCAGGCAGATCTTCAGCCAACACTGGTACAGCGACGTCCTAAACAAACGGTTTAAAACCCCTTTCCGCGACGGCATTTGGAACCATCGCCAAGTGAGTGTGGGCGATAGGGGGGGTCCTTCCCACACGACCCAGAAATCATCAAGGATAGGCCCTCGTGGGACCCAGGCTGGGGCCGTGTGCAATCGGTGAGGCATGGAAACCCAATCATTTCCGTAGGTATGTACATCCCACACGGTGACTCCCAGAAATCATTTCCGTAGGTATGTACATCCCACACGATGAATCCCAGAAATCATTCCCGTAGGTATGTACATCCCACACGGTGAATCCTAGAAATCATTTCCGTAGGTATGTACATCCCACACGGTGAATCCCAGAAATCATTTCCGTAGGTATGTACATCCTACGCAGTGAATCCCAGAAAATCATTTCCGTAGGTATGTACATCCCACACAGTTCTTTGTGTGGAAACATTTGTGCAAGGTGGCCTAACGCAAACACTTCGCTGCCGGAAGCCGTGTGTGATTGTTAGTTGATCGAACACGCCTACTTTCTAGAAACCGTGCGGGTTGTTTGAGTTCATCGCCCACGGTGTTGTCTGAGTAACCATTTGCAATAGAAAACCCCAATAAGCAGGGTAATTAGCCTATTATTGATAATCCATGTACTAATCAAACTAATATTTCTTATAAAACACGCCAGATATTTCATATCCGTATAAAAGCAACCAGGATTTCATAATCGAATTACATCAGATAGCTTCGGCACTCAGTTACTCCATTACACAACAGCACCAAGTTTCACATGCAGCATTAAAAACCTTTGGAAAGTAGCATCATACACGGTAAATAGACAGATGAATCTCATCTGGGAAACTGCAGAAGCGGAAGGCAAATATTGAGCCTTCAGTGATGTTGAATGTCCTTGCAACTTTAGGCCAGTGGCTATGGATAATTGCCCGCCCAACCTTCGTCCTCTTCAGCAAGACTTCAATATTGTACCGTGGGTGTTGAATGAATACCTTCCTCGCCTCTTGACCATGCAGGTGGTTTGAGAGGTAATCATCGGTGAACTGCTTTGAAAAGTACTGAAAACAAAGCTATGCATAAATCGCTGTTGTAAATTTTGAAATGGCGCAAGGGGTAAAAACAAGGTAAAAGAGTTGGTACCATCCTATAGTTGACTGATGTCTTCTTCATTGTGCAAACAAAGATCTTGCTGTTATTCGTCGCAAGTTTCTTCATCCTAACAATCTTTCTGAGTTTCTTGACTTGACTGATATTCATGGACATCTCATTTCCCCATATGCAAAATGGGTCGAACAGTGGGTCTAAGCCTCTGACAGCAGGACCTACATGTGCAAGACCAAATTGTAAGAAACCTAAATATTAGAATGATTCCTGCAACTGCACAATAATGTGCTATTAGCCAAAGGACCCTGCTTGAACAAACCTCGATGGTAAACCGCAGTGTCTCCCATTGTTTCCCTGCAACACACATAAGGAAGATCTTGATCAGGTTAACTGAGAGTTGCCATACTATCAGTAGAATATGTATTGAGTACAGCCAAATTCGATTGGTGTCACATGCATAACAATACAAAATTGTACCCACAGCAAATGAAAATCAAATTGTAGAACTGAACCAAACAGTTAAATGGACAGCAGACCAAATGAACCAAAATAGTTAACTGAGCACGACATTGCAGAATAGAAACATGTACTAGAAGATAAGACAGTTAACAAAACAAAGAATGCTTGAGAACAGCACTACGAAATGTAGCAATTGTTGGACCAAAGTGTTAACTGAACATTACATTTCAGAGGACCAAACTGTTAACTGAACATCAGATTGCATATTAACATTACAGAGGACAAATCACTAGAAGCCACTGGCGGTGGCCTCGAGAAAACATCACGAACTGTATTTTAAAGTAGACAACCGCGCGGCGGTGTCGACGGTGGCCTCGAAGACGAGGTGCTCCTCCAAGATCTGGCGGTCGACACGCATGTCAGCCATAGCGACCTCGTCCGTGCGTGCGGCCGCATGCTACTCATTTCCATGTTATACTGCGTGTAAAATGGCTGTGGGCGGCGCTTAATTGGAGGAGGAGGGTAGTGATTTCAGTGGAAGGTGTCGCTCCGTCAGTCGGGGCATGTGGGACGGGAAAGCAGGAGGATGGTGTGGGTGGGTGTGGATTACTTGACCAGATCGATGAGGCCGCGCAGCAAGAAGAAGGGTCAGCGGCGAGGAGGCCGCGCAGCAAGAAGAAGGGTCGCCGGCGAGGAGGCGGCGCTGCAAGAAGAAGGGTCGTCGGCGAGGAGGCGGCACTACAAGAAGAAGGGTAGCCGGCGAGGTGGCGGCGCTGCAAGAAGAAGGGTCGCCGGTGAGGAGGCTGACCTGCCATTAAGCAGCAGTGAAGGTTTGAACTTGGAAAGCAAGGAGGAACAGTGGAAATGTGGCTTTTGGTAGGAGGGAGGGGCGGGGAGATAGATATTTCCGCGGTGGCCAAAATATTTCGCTCGGTGCCGCAAGAAACTGGCGCGCGAGTATGTTCAAGCGGGGGCGGTGGACTGTAGACGACGAAGCTTCCTGCGTAAGCCAGACAAGACGATGCACCAAGATATTTTATATCGCATCCCACATGATTCTTTCTAGTAAACTGTTTGTGGTATACCTGATTTTTTCATTATGTTTTGAAAGACAAAATGGTGTTACGGAGGGAAAGGATGGTGTTTGAATTGCTAGAACATTTACGTACAGTGAACATGCAACTAGTACATGAGTGTCGTGTTTAAATTTGGAATTATTCCGGGTTCGTTTGGCATTTTTATGCATTAATTGAGTTTCTGGGCATTTAATGTGCATAATTCAAATTTGAACTACAAGCACATGCTCCAATGCACCAAAGTTTGCTGAAAAATCACATGTGTGTCTTTGGGTGAATTTATAGGTCCCATGCAAGAAATGGGAATAAAATTCAAACATCTGGGTGTCGTGGCTCGGCCGGAATGATTGAGAAACTTGGTTTTTTAATTCCTGTAAATCCAAAACACGGCTGAAAATCATGAAACTTGGCATGGTGTCATGACATGGCACCAACATGCTGCAGTAAACCTTTTGGCCGAATTGGGACAAGCTTTGGTGTAAGCTTCTTGCAAACCAGAGCTTCCCTCAAGAAGGCTCCTAAATCCGAGAGGGAACGTGTCACCTCCGTGTGCGAAACGACATACGTACACTGCCTTCTCCCGCCTTAATTTTTTTACACAGGCAGATTAGACCAAATAGAAGTATCGTGCTAAATTTTGGAATTATTCCGTGTTCGTTTGGCCTTTTTTAAACATTAATTGAGTTTCTGGGCATTTAGTGTGCATAATTCAAATTTGAACTACAAGCACGTGCTCCATTGCACCAAAGTTGTTTCAAAAATCACATGTGTGTCCTTGGGTGAATTTCTAAGTCCCATGCAAGAGATGGGAGTGAAATTCAAACATCTGGGCGTCGTGGCTCGGCCGGAAAGATTAAGAAACTTGGTTTTTTAATTCTTGTAATTCCAAAACACGGCTGAAAATCATGAAACTTGGCATGGTCTCATGACATGGCACCAACATGCTGCGGTAATTTTTTTGGCCGAATTGGGACAACCTTTGGTGTAGGTTTCTTGCAAGCTGGAGCTTCCCTCAAGATGGCTCCTGGTTCCGAGAGGGAACGTGTCACCTCCGTGTGCGAAACGACATACGTACACTGCCTTCTCCCGCCTTAATTTTTTACACAGCCAGATTAGACCAAATAGAAGTATCGTGCTAAACTTTGGAATTATTTCGTGTTTGTTTAGCCTTTTTATACATTAATTGAGTTTCTGCGCATTTAATGTGCATAATTCAAATTTGAACTACAAGCACAGTGCTCCAGTGCACCAAAGTTGTTTGAAAAATCACATGTGTGTCCTTGGGTGAATTTCTAGGTCCCATGCAAGAGATGGGAGTGAAATTCAAACATCTGGGCGTCGTGGCTCGGCCGGAAAGATTGAGAAACTTGGTTTTTTAATTCCTGTAATTCCAAAACACGCCTAAAAATCATGAAACTTGGCATGGTCTCATGACATGGCACCAACATGCTGCGGTAATTTTTTTGGCCGAATTGGGACAAACTTTGGTGTAAGCTTCTTGCAAACCGGAGCTTCCCTCAAGAAGGCTCGTGGTTCCGAGAGGGAACGTGTCACCTCCGTGTGCGAAACGACATACGTACACTGCCTTCTCCCGCCTTAATTTTTGTACACAGCCAGATTAGACCAAATAGAAGTACCGTGCTAAATTTTGGAATTATTCCGGGCTCGTTTCGCCTTTTTTATACATTAATTGAGTTTCTGGGCATTTAATGTGCATAATTCAAATTTGAACTACAAGCACAGGCTCCAGTGCACCAAAGTTGTTTGAAAAATCACATGTGTGTCCTTGGGTGAATTTCTAGGTCCCATGCAAGAGATGCGAGTGAAATTCAAACATCTGGGCGTCGTGGCTCGGCCGGAAAGATTGAGAAACTTGGTTTTTTAATTCCTGTAATTCCAAAACACGCCTGAAAATCATGAAACTTGGCATGGTGTCATGACATGGCACCAACATGCTGCGGTATTTTTTTGGCCGAATTGGGACAAGCTTTGGTGTAAGCTTCTTGCAAACCGGAGCTTCCCTCAAGAAGGCTCGTGGTTCCGAGAGGGAACATGTCACCTCCGTGTGCGAAACGACATACGTACACTGCCTTCTCCCGCCTTAATTTTTTTACACAGCCAGATTAGACCAAATAGAATTACCGTGCTAAATTTTGGAATTATTCCGGGCTCGTTTCGCCTTTTTATACATTAATTGAGTTTCTGGGCATTTAATGTGCATAATTCAAATTTGAACTACAAGCACATGCTCCAGTGCACCAAAGTTGTTTGAAAAATCACATGTGTGTCCTTGGGTGAATTTCTAGGTCCCATGCAAGAGATGGGAGTGAAATTCAAACATCTGGGCGTCGTGGCTCGGCCGGAAAGATTGAGAAACTTGGTTTTTTAATTCCTGTAATTCCAAAACACGCCTGAAAATCATGAAACTTGGCATGGTGTCATGACATGGCACCAACATGCTGCGGTAATTTTTTTGGCCGAATTGGGACAAGCTTTGGTGTAAGCTTCTTGCAAACCGGAGCTTCCCTCAAGAAGGCTCGTGGTTCCGAGAGGGAACGTGTCACCTCCGTGTGCGAAACGACATACGTACACTGCCTTCTCCCGCCTTAATTTTTTTACACAGCCAGATTAGACCAAATAGAAGTACCGTGCTAAATTTTGGAATTATTCCGGGTTCGTTTGGCCTTTTTATACATTAATTGAGTTTCTGGGCATTTAATGTGCATAATTCAAATTTGAACTACAAGCACATGCTCCAGTGCAGCAAAGTTGTTTGAAAAATCACATGTGTGTCCTTGGGTGAATTTCTAGGTCCCATGCAAGAGATGGGAGTGAAATTCAAACATCTGGGCGTCGTGGCTCGGCCGGAAAGATTGAGAAACTTGGTTTTTTAATTCCTGTAATTCCAAAACACGCCTGAAAATCATGAAACTTGGCATGGTCTCATGACATGGCACCAACATGCTGTGGTAATTTTCTGTCCGATTTGCGAAGGCCCACACATTAACAATCAACAAAGTCATTTTGGAACAAGTGTTGTCACGTTACAAATCGGAAACACAAGTATTATTGAAACCGTGGGCGTTCGACTTACCAATTACGTGCGGCCACGCGTCCCCTTTTTTATTGGCTAGGAGGTGCCGTGCGGGGTAGCTATTTGAGTACGGGAGGCGTGCGATCAGACCCCTGCGCGTGCTCATCGGGAGGAGAGCCCTTTGACCGCTACCCGCCGCGCACCTCCCTCCCAACGTCTCCATTAATGGCGCCCGAGCACCTGTTCTACGGCGTGGCTATATGTCTCACTGGACTGAGATTTAAGAGAGAAAAATGAAAATCTGAAAAGAAAGTTTTGCACGGATCTTGATGTAAGATCCGACGAACCTATATAGCATCGACTACGATTTATAGCAAGCATGATGAATATAAGGACGATGACAGTGGATAATAATTGTCTTACATATTTAGAAACATAATTAAAAAAGCCACATGCGGCAACGCCCGAAATACACAAGGGCAAAAGAAGAAGGAAGACAACGATCTGGCTCGCTGATCTCTACTTTCTTGATGCGTTGCTGCAGGCCGCGGGAACTAGTCTCCGCGGCGAGCGGCGACGAGCTCTTTCTTTTCCTCAAGATTCTGGTTGAGAGCATCCACGGATTCCTCCACCAGCCTTCTGAGCTCGATGCGCAGCATGGCATTCTCGTCCATAAGTTTCTCGACGATGACGCCGGTCCTCTTCAACAAGGCAGTGGTCTGCTCCTGCTGCTCCGCACTTCCGACGATCTTCGCCCTCAGCAGGTCGCGCTCGGCCCGGAGCTTCGCATTGCTCTCATTTAGTTGCCGGATGACGTCGGTAGACTGTTCAAACGAGGCTTTCAGGTCATCCTGCAACCTCTCCCACCTGGAGCTCTGATCCATCTGCCTAAGGACGAGGGCACGCATGCGCCTGTAAGAGTCCTCGCCTGCCCGCGAGGCATTTTCCCAGGCCGCCGCGGCAAGGGAGGACATCTCTGCTGCATTCGCGGCGCGGCGGGACATCTCTTCTGCTTCCGCGGCGCGGCCGGACCAGTCTGCTGCATCGACGGCGCGGCGGGTCCTCCGTGCTGCTTCGGCGGCGCGGCGGGACCTCTCTGCTGCTACGGCCGTGCGGCGGGACATGTTGGCTGCTTTCGCGGCGAGGCGGGACATCTCTCGTGCTCCCGCTTCCAGGCTCGCCTCTCCCTGGTGGCAATCTCTCGACCCAGAACTCACGCTGGCCATGGCGGACGCAAGGGAACGATGATGAATGACTTGTTTGTTTTTGACTTTTTGTGGATGAGGAGTTGAGGAGGAATGTGCAGTCATCTTGGAGTAGTAGTATTTATAACCGCGTAGTAATACGCTCCTAAGTGGGAAACCGTTTAGGTTTTGATCGGTGTGAACAGGTTTGCAATTTGGAATGTGACGGGACGCGGCCTCCCTGTTCTTCTAAAAAAATTGTGACGGGACGCATGCTCAAACTTTACTGACGGTTATAAGTGCGGCACTATTCCCGGAAGGCGTAACGTGGGCACGTACGCCTTCTCGGCCGCGTACGTGGCGTTTGCACCATAGGGTGCACCGCAATAGGCAATGTCAGCACACATCTTGTTCCAACAACTGTGCGCGCTCGTTATTACCATCGCACACGCTTCTTTTAATTAGAATGGGTGTGCCCGTCTAGCGCACACACGTTGATCTATCTAACTGTTTCAGTTTGTTGTGGCTAATCGCAAACAGTTCATCCATGTGAAGTGTATGCCATCAATCGCAGACACTTTGATCTGGCTTACCCGTTTCTATTCCGTTGCCTAATTGCAAACAGTTAATCCTTCTGAAGCGTATGCCCTCAATCACACACACCTTGATCTGGCTGACCGTCTCTTTTGTGTTGCCTAATCACAAACAGTTCATCCGAGTGAACCGTATGTTGTATATCGCACACGCCTTCATCTGGCTACCCGTTTCTTTTGTGTTGCCTAATCACAAACAGTTCATCCGAGTGAATCATATGATCTATATCGCACACGCCTTCATCAGGTTGCCCGTTTCTTTTGTTCCACCTCATCGCAAACAGTTCATTGGACTGAACCATATGCCCTGGATCGCACACGCAACTAAAATCTGAACCGTGTTTGATGCATCCTCCATTGCAAACATTTTGCACCTTTTTTGATGGTTTTTTTACATCCCCGTTTGTGATTGATGCATCGCACACAGTTTCTTGAAAGGGTCTCTGATCGTAGTTTCACGTTAGCAGCATCCTGCAGTAGTGCACCCTGCTCCAGTCGTTGCAATTGAAGGTCCTAGGGAGCTACAAGAGGAAGAAATGACTCAAATCGACAACCGGGTTAAAATCCTTCATTCCAAGTCATAGCCCGAGAGAGAAGAGAGGCACACCTGAGTGGTGAAGGAGTTGTCATCGGAGGAGGAACCGCTGGAGAGGTCATTGAAGAAGACCATGGCGACCCCGGTGGTAGGATGCGGGATGGCGAGAGCGAGGAAGCGGCTATAGCTTCGGAAGGAAGGAAGGAGGAAACAAGGGAAATGTGACTTGTGGTCGGGGAGAAAAGGAGGTGCGGAAGGGGGGCGGGGTAGATATTTCGGTCGTAGGCCAAAAATTTTGAAATGTGGAGGGAAACTTCTGATCTACGCGCATGGGATGAGTTTGATAATTCAAATTTTGGTGGAAATTTCCCTGGGTACCGTCCTCATCCACGTCATTGCATAATTTAACATCGCTTTCTAATTTCGGCACACAAAAGAGCGTACAACACAAAGACCACACTTACTGAATCGAGCAATTTTAGTAATTAAAGAGAGCCAGTTGGCCTAAACATTGCTCTAACAAAAGACCGGCATTAAAAACATAGCCTAAGTACGCATAATTTTAACAAAGCCGCCGCCGCGCCGGCCTATGCATCGCCGGTGTGAGATGAGACATCGATGACTTTTCCTGGCGACATGCCGCCGTTGGTGGACTCCGCGTCCTCCCTGCTGAAGTCGACCACGTCCTCATCCTCGTCCTCGGGGCCGCCCTCAAGGTTGTAGTACTCGTAGTAGTGGCTACGCCAGAGCTCGCGTTGGTACTCCACCGCCGATTCCTCGACGGACAGACTCTTCTCTACCTCGGCCATGCGCAACTCCTCCTCCCGCCACCTCCTGCATCTCCAGGTCCCGCTCGGCGATCTCATGAGAAAGCAGGGGCTCCATGGCCACCGCCGCCTTTTCGGACATTGGTTGCATGCTGAATTCCGAGGTGGCCTGGAATATCTTGGCATGTGCATCCTCGATCTTGGCGTGGATGGCCTCGACCCGGGCCAGGGCGACATCGGCGGCACGGACGGTAGCTCGAGCTCTCTCAGCGTTTGCAGCCGCCGTCGCAGCAGCTGCTGCAGCCGTCTCGGCTGCTGCAGCTGCCCTGTCGGCTACCTCAGATGCCCTCTCGATGGATGCGGCCGCGCTCAATGCGGATGCGGCGGCACTCTCGGCGTAGGCGAACGCACTCTTGGCGCAGGCGACCGCGCTTGGGGAGGACGCGGCCATCGTACGGGCCCTCACGAAGCGTTTCCATGGCATCATCTTTGTAAGAAGGCGTTGCGGGAATGGGGATTGGGATTCGTGGATTCGGGGGGTTGCCGGCACTGGAGCACACGAGCCAGCGAAGCTTAAGGAGGAAGACTTAAATAGACCCACGAATTTTCATCACAAACGGTTCCTACAAAAAAACTATGTGTGATGTTGTGGATATTTTTATTAGCTGTGAAAGACGAATTTGGAGTAAAGTGGCAACGGATGGTGTTTTAAATGTACGAGAAAATTTGTAGTACTAATACAACTGTCATGTCAAAATTTGGAAACTTTCAGGGGTCCTTTGACCTTTTAAGACATTTAAGTGATTTTCTAGCCATTTAATGACCGTAATTCAAATTTGAACTACATGTACTTGCAACAGCTAACCATAACAGTTTGAAATGTCATATTTGTGTACTTGTGTGCGAGTTAATTCCATGTGCAGTAAATTGGAAGGAATTTTCAAACATATTGGTCTCACGGCAATGACACAAAGCATGGAGTGCCATGGCATTTAAATTCCAAAAAAGTAAAAAAAGATCAGAAACACATGAAACCTTGCTTGACATAATGTCATGCCACCAAGATGATGTGGTAAAAAATTTGGCATGTTCGATGAAAGTTTGGACACACACCCCTCACAAACCGGAGCAACTCACTAGAAGGCTCGTGGTTTCGAGAGGGAACAATGCATGTTTGATGACGAACGGGCGATAGCCTCCTCTTACGACCTTCAAAAATTTTCTACAGTTAACATGCACTAATACAACTATCATTTGAAAATTTTGAAAATTCCAGGGGCCATTGAACTTTTAAAGACATTTAAGTGATTTTATAGCCATTTAATAACCGTAATTCAAATTTGAACTACATCTACATGCAACAACTAACCATAACGGTTTGAAAAATCATATTTGCATAATTGTGTGCGAGTTAATTAATTCCATGTGTAGTAAATTGGAAGGAATTTTCAAACATATTGGTGTCACAGCCTGGACATGTACATACATGGAGTGCCATGGCATTTAAATTCCAAAAAAAAAGATCAGAAACACATGAAACCTTGCATGATGTAATGTCATGCCACCAAGGTGATGTGGTAAAAGAATTGGCTTGTTTGACGAAAGTTTGGACACACACCCCTCACAAACCAGAGAAACTCACTAAGGCTCGTGGTTCCGAGAGGCAACAATGCATGTTTGATGACGAACCGGCGATAGCTTCCTCTTACGGCCTTCAAAAAATTTCAACAATTAACGTGCACTAATGCAACTGTCATTTGAATATTTGGAAAATTCCAGGGGTCATTTGACCTTTTAAAGAAATTTAAGTGATTTTCTAGCCATTTAATGACCGTAATTCAAATCTGAACTACATGTACATGCAAAAACTAACCATAACGGTTTGAAAAATCATATTTGTGTACTTATGTGCGAGTTAATTCCATGTGCAGTAAATTGGAAGAGATTTTCAAACATATTGGTGTTGCGGCCTGGAGACATGCATGGCGTGCCATGGCATTTAAATTCCAAAAAATTAAAAAATGATCAGAAACACATGAAAACCTTGCTTGACGTAGTGTCATGCCACCAAGATGATGTGGTAGAAAATTGGTCTAATTGACGAAAGTTTGGACACACACTCTTCACAAACCGGAGCAACTCACTAGAAGGCTCGTGGTTCCGAGAAGGAACAGTGCATGTTTGATGACAAACGGGAGATGGCTTCCTCTTATGGGCTTCAAAACTTTTCTACAGTTAATGTGCACTAATACGGCTGTCATGTGAAAATTTGGAAAATTCTAGGGGTCATTTGACCTTTTAAAGACATTTAAGTGAATTTCTAGCCATTTAATGACCGTAATTCAAATTTGAACTACATCTACATGCAACGGCTAACCATAACGGTTTGAAAATCATATTTTTGTGTACTTGTGTGCGAGTTAATTCCATGTGCAGTAAATTGGAAGGAATTTTCAAACATATTGGTGTCACGGCCTAGACACATGCATGGAGTGTCATGCCATTTAAATTCCAAAAAATTAAAAAATGATCGGAAACACATGAAACCTTGCTTGACGTAATGTAATGCCACCATGATGATGTGGTAAAAAGATTGGCCTGTTTGATGAAAGTTTGGACACACATCCCTTGTAAACCGGAGTAACTTACTAGAAGTCTCCTAAAGTGATTGGCCCCTGATATGTCTCCAACGTATCTATAATTTTTTATTGTTCCATGCTATATTATATTCTGTTTTGGACATTAATGGGCTTTCTTATACACTTTTATATTATTTTTGGGACTAACCTATTAACCGGAGGCCCAACCCAGAATTGTTGTTTTTGCCTATTTCAGAGTTTCGCAGAAAAAGAATATCAAACGAAGTCCAAATGGAATGAAACCTTCGGGAACATGATTTTCGGAACAAACGTGATCCAGAGGACTTGGACCCTACGTGAAGACATCAACCAGGAAGCACGAGGTAGGGGGGCGTGCCTACCCCCCTGGGCGCGCCCTCCACCCTCGTGGGGCCCATGTTGCTCCACCGACGTACTTCTTCCTCCTATATATACCTATGTACCCCCAAACAACCAGATACGGAGCCAAACACCTAATTCCACGGCCGCAACCTTATGTACCTGTGAGATCCCATCTTGGGGCCTTTTTCGGAGCTCCGCCGGAGGGGGCATTGATCACGGAGGGCTTCTACATCAACACCATAGCCTCTCCGATGATGTGTGAGTAGTTTACCTCAGACCTTCAGGTCCATAGTTATTAGCTAGATGGCTTCTTCTCTCTTTTTGGATCTCAATACAATGCTCTCCCCCTCTCTTGTGGAGATCTATTCGATGTAATCTTCTTTGTGGTGTGTTTGTTGAGACCGATGAATTGTGGGTTTATGATCAAGTTTATCTATGAACAATATTTGAATCTTCTCTGAATTCTTTTATGTATGATTGGTTATCTTTGCAAGTCTCTTCGAATTATTAGTTTGGTTTGGCCTACTAGATTGATCTTTCTTGCAATGGGAGAAGTGCTTAGCTTTGGGTTCAATCTTGCGGTGTCCTTTCCCAGTGACAGTAGGGGCAGCAAGGCACGTATTGTAGTGTTGCCATCGAGGATAACAAGATGGGGTTTATATCATATTGCATGAGTTTATCCCTCTACATCATGTCATCTTACTTAAAGCGTTACTCTGTTCTTTTGAACTTAATACTCTAGATGCATGTTGGATAGCGGTCGATGTGTGGAGTAATAATAGTAGATGCAGGCAGGAGTCGGTCTACTTGTCGCGGACGTGATGCCTATATAAATGATCATACCTAGATATTCTCATAACTATGCTCAATTCTGTCAATTGCTCAACAGTAAGTTGTTTACCCACCGTAATACTTATGCTCTCGAGAGAAGCCACTAGTGAAACCTATGGCCCCCGGGTCTATTTTCCATCATGTTTAATCTCCCATCAACAAGTTATTTCTTGCGCTGTTTTTATTTTGCTTTCTTTACTTTGCATCTTTATCATAAAAATACCAAAAATATTATCTTATCATATCTACCAGATCTCACTTTCGTAAGTGACCGTGAAGGGATTGTCAACCCCTTTATTGCGTTGGTTGCGAGAATTTTATTTCTTTGTGTAGGTGTGAGGGACTCGTGCATGGCCTCCTACTGGATTGATACCTTGGTTCTCAAAAACTGAGGGAAATACTTACGCTTCTTTACTGCATCACCCTTTCCTCTTCAAGGGAAAACCAACGCAGTGCTCAAGAGGTAGCAAGAAGGATTTCTCGCGCCGTTGCCGGGGAGTCTACGCAAAAGTCAACATACCAAGTACCCATCACAAACCCTTATCTCCCGCATTACATTATTTGCCATTTGCCTCTCGTTTTCCTCTCCCCCACTTCACCTTTGCCGTTTTATTCGCCCTCTCTCTTTTTCGTTCGCCTCTTTTTCGCTCGCTTCTTGTTTGCTCGTGTGTTGGATTGCTTGCTTGTCACGATGGCTCAAGATAATACTAAATTGTGTGACTTTACCAATACCAACAGCAATGATTTTCTTAGCACTCCGATTGCTCCTCTTGCCGATACTAAATCTTGTGAAATTAATGTCGCTTTGTTGAATCTTGTCATGAAAGATCAATTCGTCGGCCTTCCTAGTGAAGATGCCGCTACCCATCTAAATAGCTTCGTTGATTTGTGTGATATGCAAAAGAAGAAAGATGTGGACAATGATATTGTTAAATTGAAGCTATTTCCGTTTTCGCTTAGAGATCGTGCTAAAGCTTGGTTTTCGTCTTTGCCTAAAAATAGTATTGATTCTTGGAATAAGTGCAAAGATGCTTTTATCTCTAAGTATTTTCCTCCCGCTAAGATCATCTCTCTTAGAAACGATATTATGAATTTTAAGCAACTTGATCATGAACATGTTGCACAAGCTTGGGAGAGGATGAAATTAATGATACGTAATTGCCCTACTCATGGTTTGAATTTGTGGATGATTATAAAAAAATTATGCCGGATTGAATTTTGCTTCTAGAAATCTTTTAGATTCAGCCGCGGGAGGCACTTTTATGGAAATCACTTTAGGAGAAGCTACTAAACTCCTAGATAATATTATGGTTAATTATTCTCAATGGCACACCGAAAGATCCACTAATAAAAAAGTGCATGCGATAGAAGAAATTAATGTTTTGAGTGGAAAGATGGATGAACTTATGAAATTATTTGCTAATAAAAGTGTTTCTTCTGATCCTAATGATATGCCTTTGTCTACTTTGATTGAGAATAATAATGAATCTATGGATGTGAATTTTGTTGTTAGGAATAATTTTGGTAACAACGCGTATAGAGGAAACTTTAATCCTAGGCCGTTTCTTAGTAATTCCTCTAATAATTATGGTAATTCCTACAACAATTCTTATGGAAATTTTATTATGATCCCTTCTGAATTTGAGACTAGTGTTTAAGGAGTTTATGAATTCGCAAAAAAAATTCAATGCTTTGCTTGAAGAAAAATTGCTTAAAGTTGATGAATTAGCTAGGAACATTGATAGAATTTCTCTTGATGTTGATTCTTTGAAACTTAGATCTATTCCACCTAAGCATGATATCAATGAGTCTCTCAAAGCCAATAGAATTTCCATTGATGAGTTCAAAGAAAGAACCGCTAGGATGCGTGCTAAGAAAGATTGTTTTGTGAAAGCATGTTCTTCTAGTTTCTATGAAAATAAAGATGAAGATCTAAAAGTTATTGATGTGTCGCCTATTAAATCTTTGTTTTGCAATATGAATCTTGATAATTATGGGACTGAATATGATCCACCTTTACCTAGAAGGCGTTCCAAAAATTTGGAGTTTTTAGATCTTGATGCAAAAATTGGTCAAAGTGGGATTGAAGAGACCAAAACTCTAGATATTAATAAACCCACTATTTTGGATTTCAAGGAATTTAATTATGATAATTGCTCTTTGATAGATTGCATTTCCTTGTTGCAATCCGTGCTAAATTCTCCACATGCTTATAGTCAAAATAAAGCCTTTACTAAACACATCGTTGATGCTTTGATGCAATCTTATGAAGAAAAACTTAAGTTGGAAGTTTCTATCCCTAGAAAACTTTATGATGAGTGGGAACCTACTATTAAAATTAAAATTAAAGATCATGAATGCTATGCTTTGTGTGATTTGGGTGCTAGTGTTTCCACTATCCCAAAAACTTTGTGCGATTTGCTAGGGTTCCGTGATTTTGAGATTGCTCTTTAAACTTGCACCTTGCGGATTCCACCATTAAGAAACCTATGGGAAGAATTAATGATGTTCTTATTGTTGCAAATAGGAATTATGTGCCCGTAGATTTTATTGTTCTTGATATAGATTGCAATCCTTCATGTCCTATTATTCCTGGTAGACCTTTCCTTAGAACGATTGGTGCAATTATTGATATGAAGGAACGAAATATTAGATTCCAATTTCCATTAAGGAATGGCATGGAACACTTCCCTAGAAAGAAAAATAAAATTACCTTATGAATCTATTATGATAGCCACTTATGGATTGCCTTCCAAAGATGGCAATACCTAGATCTATCCTTGCTTTTATGCCTAGCTAGGGGCGTTAAATGTTAGCGCTTGTTGGGAGGCCACCCAATTTTATTTTTCTTTTATTTTGCTTTTTTTCTTCTGTTTAGGAATAAATATTTGATCTAGCCTCTGTTTAGATGTGTTTGTATGTTTTAATTAGTGTTTGTGCCAAGTTTAACCTATAGGATCTTCTTGGATGATAGTTATTTGATCTTGCTGAAAATTCCAGAAACTTTCTGTTCACGAAAATAATTGTTAAAAATCACCAGAACGTGATAAAATATTGATTCCAATTTCTGCTGATCAATAAACACATTTTCTAGGTCGTCCTATTTTGGATGAATTTTTGGAGTTCCAGAAGTTTTAGTTAGTTACAGATTACTACAGACTGTTCTGTTTTTGACAGATTCTGTTTTTCGTGTGTTGTTTGCTTATTTTGATGAATCTATGGCTAGTAAAATAGTTTATAAACCATAGAGAAGTTGGAATACAGTAGGTTTAACACCAATATAAATAAAGAATGAGTTCATTACAGTACCTTGAAGTGGTGTTTTGTTTTCTTTCGCTAACGGAGCTCACGAGATTTTCTGCTGAGTTTTGTGTTGTAAAGTTTTCAAGTTTTGGGTGAAGGATTTGATGGATTATGGAACAAGGAGTGGCAAGAGCCTAAGCTTGTGGATGCCCATGGCACCCCAAGATAATCTAAGGACACCTAAAAGCCAAAGCTTGGGGATGCCCCAGAAGGCATCCCCTCTTTCGTCTACTTCCATCAGTAACTTTACTTGGAGCTATATTTTTATTCACCACATGATATGTGTTTTTCTTGGAGCGTCTTGTATTATTTGAGTCTTTATATGTTAGTTTGCCACAATCATCCTTGCTGTACACACCTTTTGAGAGAGACACACATGATTCAGAAATTGTTAGAAGGCTCTATGTGCTTCACTTATATCTTTTGAGTTATATAGTTTTTGCTCTAGTGCTTCACCTATATCTTTTAGAGCACGGTGGTGGTTTTGTTTTATAGAAACTATTGTTCTCTCATGCTTCACTTAGATTATTTTGAGAGTTCTACAAAACATCGTGGTAATTTGCTTTAATTATGATAGGCATTCAAGATTAGAAAAAAAATCTTATGAGTGTGTTGAATACTATGAGAAGTTTGATACTTGATAATTGTTTTGAGATATGGAGATGGTGATATTAGAGTCATGCTAGTTGAGTAGTTTTGAATTTGAGGAATACTTGTGTTAAAGTTTGTGATTCCCGTAGCATTCACGTATGGTGAACCGTTATGTGATGAAGTCGGAGCATGATTTATTTATTGATTGTCTTCCTTATGAGTGGCGGTCGGGGACGAGCGATGGTCTTTTCCTACCAATCTACCCCCTAGGAGCATGCGCGTAATACTTTGCTTCGATAACTTGTAGATTTTTGCAATAAGTATATGAGTTCTTTATGACTAATGTTGAGTCCATGGATCATACACACTTTCTTTCTTCCACCATTGCTAGCCTCTCTAATATCGCGCACTTTTCGCCGTTATCATATACCCACCATATACCTTCCTCAAAACAGCCACCATACCTACCTACCATGGCATTTCCATAGCCATTCCGAGATATATTGCCATGCAACTTACCACCGTTCAGTTTATTATGACACGCTCCATCATTGTCATATTGCTTTGCATGATCATGTAGTTGACATTGTAGTTGTGACAAAGCCACCGTTCATAATTCTTTGATACATGTCACTCTTGATTCATTGCATACCCCGGTATACCGCCGGAGGCATTCACATAGAGTCATATTTTGTTCTAAGTATTGAGTTGTAATTGTTGAGTTGTAAGTAAATAAAAGTGTGATGATCATCATTTTTAGAGCATTGTCCCAAGTGAGGAAAGGATGATGGAGACTATGATTCCACCACAAGTCGGGATGAGACTCCGGACTAAATAAAAAAAGGAAAGGCCATAAAAAGGGAAAGGCCCAAAAAAATGAGAGAAAAAGAGAGAAGGGACAATGTTACTATCCTTTTACCACACTTGTGCTTCAAAGTAGCACCATGATCTTCATGATAGAGAGTCTCCTATGATATCACTTTCATATACTAGTGGGAAATTTTCATTATAGAACTTGGCTTGTATATTCCAATGATGGGCTTCCTCAAAATGCCCTAGGTCTTCGTGAGCAAGCGAGTTGGATGCACACCCACTTAGTTTCCTTTTGTTGAGCTTTCATATACTTATAGCTCTAGTGCATCCGTTGCATGGAAATCCCTACTCACACACATTGATATCTATTAATGGGCATCTCCATAGCCCGTTGATACGCCTAGTTGATGTGAGACTATCTTCTCCTTTTTGTCTTCTCCACAACCACCATTCTATTCCACATATAGTGCTATGTCCATGGCTCACGCTCATGTATTGCGTGAAGATTAAAAAAGTTTGAGAACATCAAAAGTATGAAACAATTGCTTGGCTTGTCATCGGGGTTGTGCATGATTTAAATACTTTGTGTGGTGAAGATAGAGCATAGCCAGACTATATGATTTTGTAGGGATAACTTTCTTTGGCCATGTTATTTTGAGAAGACATAATTCCTTAGTTAGTATGCTTGAAGTATTATTATTTTTATGTCAATATTAAACTTTTGTCTTGAATCTTTCGGATCTGAATATTCATACCACAATTAAGAGAATTACATTGAAATTATGCCAACTAGCATTCCATATCAAAAATTCTATTTTTATCATTTACCTACTTGAGGACGAGCAGGAATTAAGCTTGGGGATGCTTGATACGTCTCCAACGTGTCTATAATTTTTGATTGTTCCATGCTATATTATATTCTGTTTTGGACATTAATGGGCTTTATTATACACTTTTATATTATTTTTGGGACTAACCTATTAACCGGAGGCCCAACCCAGAATTGCTGTTTTTTTGCCTATTTCAGAGTTTCGCAGAAAAAGAGTATCAAACGGAGTCCAAACGGAATGAAACCTTCGGGAACGTGATTTTCGGAACAAACGTGATCCAGAGGACTTGGACCCTACGTCAAGACATCAACCAGGAAGGCACGAGGTAGGGGGGCGCGCCTACCCCCCTAGGCGCGCCCTCCACCCTCGTGGGGCCCACGTTGCTCCACCGACGTACTTCTTCCTCCTATATATACCTACGTACCCCCAAACTACCAGATACGGAGCCAAAAACCTAATTCCATGGCCGTAACCTTCTGTACCCGTGAGATCCCATCTTGGGGCCTTTTCCGGAGCTCCGCCAGAGGGGGCATTGATCACGGAGGGCCTCTACATCAACACCATAGCCTCTCCGATGATGTGTGAGTAGTTTACCTCAGACCTTCGGGTCCATAGTTATTAGCTAGATGGCTTCTTCTCTCTTTTTGGATCTCAATACAATGTTCTCCCCCTCTCCTATGGAGATCTATTCGATGTAATCTTCTTTTGCGGTGTGTTTCTTGAGACCGATGAATTGTGGGTTTATGATCAAGTTTATCTATGAACAATATTTGAATCTTCTCTGAATTCTTTTATGTACGATTGGTTATCTTTGCAAGTCTCTTCGAATTATCAGTTTGGTTTGGCCTACTAGATTGATCTTTCTTGCAATGGGAGAAGTGCTTAGCTTTGGGTTCAATCTTGCGGTGTCCTTTCCCAGTGACAGTAGGGGCAGCAAGGCACGTATTGTATTGTTGCCATCGAGGATAACAAGATGGGGTTTATATCATATTGCATGAGTTTTTCCCTCTACATCCCGCCATCTTACTTAAAGCTTTACTCTGTTCTTTTGAACTTAATACTCTAGATGCATGCTGGATAGCGGTCGATGTGTGGAGTAATAGTAGTGGATGCAGGCAGGAGTCGGTCTACTTGTCGCGGACGTGATGGCTATATACATGATCATACCTAGATATTCTCATAACTATGCTCAATTCTGTCAATTCCTCAACAGTAATTTGTTTACCCACCGTAATACTTATGCTCTCGAGAGAAGCCACTAGTGAAACCTATGGCCCCCGGGTCTATTTTCCATCATATTTAATCTCCCGTCAACAAGTTATTTCTTGCGCCGTTTTTATTTTGCTTTCTTTACTTTGCATCTTTATCATAAAAATACCAAAAATATTATCTTATCATATCTATCAGATCTCACTTTCGTAAGTGACCGTGAAGGGATTGACAACCCCTTTATTGCGTTGGTTGCGAGAATTTTATTTGTTTGTGTAGGTGTGAGGGACTCGTGCGTGGCCTCCTACTGGATTGATACCTTGGTTCTCAAAAACTGAGGGAAATACTTACGCTGCTTTACTGCATCACCCGTTCCTCTTCAAGGGAAAACCAACGCAGTGCTCAAGAGGTAGCAGCCCCACATGATTGGCACTCTATTTCGCACTTCGAGGTTAGCGCGGGTTATTAATCAGACACGGTTCTATATTGGAAACCATTAGCTATTAAGTTCACACGCGGCTTTTGCTCTGGGAATCATGTGTAATTCAAACTACAGTACTCGTCAATTCCGGTGACCGTCGTGTGCACTGTTCCCGTCGACCTAGATTCCGGCCAGCAATAAATACTACCTTGCTCACGTTGTCTCACCTGCATTCTCATCTATATCCTCCCCTCAGTCGGCCTCTCTCTCTCTCAAATCTCTTCCATGGCGCCGTCGATCTGCCCATGTGCCGACGAGGAGGCGCTGCCCCCCGAGGACGCTCAGTCGAAGAGCAGCGACGAGGAGGACCCCTATGCACCGCCGGACGAGGTTGCACCGGACCCCCAACTTTGGAGTGGTTTTGGGGCCAGTACAATCTTTGTCTATGGAAGTCGCTGCGGGCGACTGAGTAAGTCAGGCAAGTCGCGTTCAAGAAGGAGATGGTGGAGGAGGAAGCAAGGTACCAGGCAGCCTGTGCAGCCCGTGATGCCGCCTAAAAATGAGGAGGTGGAGCTTTGAGGGCGGGCGCGTCGTCGTGCGGAGGAGGTGTACGAAGATAGGTACTTTGCGAGGAAGGTCAAAGGCGCTAGGCGCCTCATCGCCGCATGGAGGTGGGCTGATAAGCTCCAGCGTGCCACCGACGAGGAGCTCCGGTGGACACCCAACGAAATGGCAAGATCGTTCGCGCTTGTCCGCCAGCAAGAGTCAAATCAGTACGTCAAGCATTGCGAGGCGGAGGAGGCGGAGTACTGCCTCCGCGCTAGGAAAACACCATGCACCAGGGAGCTGCTCGCGAGGGGCTGCCAGAATACTACCCCTAGGAGGGATTATTAGTTTTACTATTGTTCATTTTCAATTTCATGCATTGTACCTAGTAGTTAAGTATCATCACGTATATGTGATGATATTATATATATTCTGTGATGAACTAATGAACAATTAATATATATATAATGAATTCCATTTTCTATCTATTTTTGTATACTAATTTGTATCTAGCTGTTATCATCCACATATACAGAATGGAAAGCACAGACACACACACACACACATTTAAACAGAACATATAAGAACGAAAAACAGAGAGCACACATTGAAACAAAGCAATATTATGATTGTTGTGAATACATAGCAATCCACGTTGAAGCGACTCAACAAATAAAACGCGTCCATGAGACCATGACCAGCTAGCAGCCCTTGCCTACGGTAGCTCTTGGCTCTGCCTGAACTCGTGCGGGCGTTCATCCAAGCGGTCGACACGCTCGTGGTACATCTAAAGCGCGATCCCGAGCTCCAAGTTGTCTATTTCATCGGAGATCACCAGCTCGAGATGCGACGGCCATGTTCCTCTACTGTGCCCAGGTGGACACCTAGGCCAAGGAGGCGGTTGAGCCTAGCAACCAACACGTTGGCATCGAGTGGGCCGTGGACAAGGAGAACGACGCGACCCATGCGAACGGTGCGGCGGGCGTCCGGTGCAAGTAGGGCGCGGCCGGCCTCTGGCGCAAGTACCGCACAGACAACCTCTTGTTGGGGAACGTAGCAGAAATTCAAAATTTTCTACGCATCACCAAGATCAATCGATGGAGTAATCTAGCAACGAGGGGAAGGGGAGTGGATCTACATACCCTTGTAGATCGCGATGCGGAAGCGTTGCAAGAACGCGGATGAAGGAGTCGTACTCGTAGCGATTCAGATCGCGGTTGATTCCGATCTAAGCACCGAAGAACGGTGCCTCCGCGTTCAACACACGTGCAGCCCGGTGACGTCTCCCACGCCTTGATCCAGCAAGGAGAGAGGGAGAGGTTGGGGAAGACTCCATCCAGCAGCAGCACGACGGCGTGGTGGTGATGGAGGAGCGTGGCAATCCCGCAGGGCTTCGCCAAGCACCGCGGGAGAGGAGGAGGAGGGAGAGGGGTAGGGCTGCGCCGAAAAGGGAGACGTTCTCATGTATCTTGGGCAGCCCAAACCTCAACTATATATAGGGGGAGGGGGCTGCACCCCCCTCTAGGGTTCCCACCCCAAGAGGAGGCGGCCAGCCCTAGATCCCATCCAAGGGGGGCGGCCAAGGGGAGGAGAGGGGGAGCGCCACTAGGGTGGGCCTTAAGGCCCATCTGGACTAGGGTTTGCCCCCTCCCACTCTCCCATGCGCCTTGGGCCTTGGTGGGGGGCGCACCAGCCCACCTGGGGCTGGTCCCCTCCCACACTTGGCCCACGCAGCCTTCTGGGGCTGGTGGCCCCACTTGGTGGACCCCCGGGACCCTCCCGGTGGTCCCGGTACATTACCGATATCACCCGAAACTTTTGCGGTGACCAAAACAGGACTTCCCATATATAAATCTTTACCTCCGGACCATTCTGGAACTCCTCGTGACGTCCGGGATCTCATCCGGGACTCCGAACAACATTCGGTAACCACGTACATGCTTTCCCTATAACCCTAGCGTCATCGAACCTTAAGCGTGTAGACCCTACGGGTTCGGGAACCATGCAGACATGACCGAGACGTTCTCCGGTCAATAACCAACAGCGGGATCTGGATACCCATGTTATCTCCCACATGTTCCACGATGATCTCATCGGATGAACCACGATGTCGGGGATTCAATCAATCCCGTATGCAATTCCCTTTGTCTATCGATATGTTACTTGCCCGAGATTCGATCGTCGGTATCCCGATACCTTGTTCAATCTCATTACCGGCAAGTCTCTTTACTCGTTCCGTAACTCACATCATCCCGTGATCAACTCCTTGGTCACACTGTGCACATTATGATGATGTCCTACCGAGTGGGCCCAAAGATACCTCTCCGTTTACACGGAGTGACAAATCCCAGTCTCAATTCGTGCCAACCCAACAGATGTGACACCCAAGTTTTTATTTGGATTTTTCAAAAGATTTTTATTTGACCTGAGGGAGGTGATCTAAATTTTTCTTCAAAAGAACTCTACCTTTCAAATATATTTTTTATGGCAAAAGTTTTATTTGGATTCACCCAAGATCTGTCTTTGGTCTTGGAGGATCTTGCTTTTCATTTGGACTCAAGACAAAATACTTGTCACTTGGGAAAATGCCTTTTGGAAATCTCTTTGAAATTTGCACTATGGCTTTTGGAATAATCCTTTACCACTTTCAACAATTCCTTCTTGCCATGGCCTTAGTGCAAATACTCTCTCCTGACCCTCCCCTCATCTTTGGATCATGTTTGGCATCTAATCCAGCAAGTTGAACCTCCCCTATGTTTATATTCCATTTAAATCTTATTCAAATAAATTTCTGTCTTCTATTCTATCCATTGGTGATTTACAAAGGAACTCTACTTTCTGTTTTGATTTCTGCCCCCAAACCAACTCTCCTCCCTAGTCCTTTGAACCCTCAACCAAGATCCATGAAGATCCACTGGTCTTCAGTTCAAAATTTTCAAACTACACTTGCTGCAAGTTTGGACCAGATTTGTCAAATTTGGTGAAATTCATTCAAAACTTTCTCCAAAAATTCCAAGTAAAATCAGGCAGCCTCTGGGTGCATTGAGTGGTCACCTCACCAAGTTACAGCCCCAGAAAAAATTATCTCATAGCCAAATCTTTCTGTCGAACACCTGCAGTGCCTGGTCATTGTCAAGTTCAGAAAATTTAGAAAACAGTTCAGTGGCTTACTGTCGTTTTCTTCAGAGATGGTTGTCGATCTCGCCAGTGCCACTGTGTCGCCTTGCTCCTCGTCCCCTCCCCCTTGTTCCTGCACCGCACGAACGCCTGGCACCTTGCGGACATCGGCGACAAGCTGCAGAGGGTGCGCCGCCCCGTGACCGACGCCAGCGGCGGCTTTGCGGCCGCCAGCGGGAGGCACGGCGCTGACGACGCCACCCAGCGCCGCCCAAGCCACCGGAGCTCGCCGCGTGGTCTTCCACTCCCCCGAACACGTTGCCGCTCTCGTCGTGAACCGCAGGGTGCGGAGCGCGCTCTCTGCCGCCATCGAGCCCGTGCGGCCATCTCACCGTGGACCGACGCCATTACGCCAAGACCAACTCCGTTTAGCTGTGGAATGACACCAGTAACCTCCACTGATGCTGCCTGGCCACTCAAACCTCCTGCCAATCCACTGCATCGCCGTAATCGCTCGCCGGAGATTCTCCGTTCACGGCCACCCCGTCGATCCGCCTATAAATAGAGGCCCCGAGCTTCAACTCGAGCACCCACCATCCCTGCACTCCACCTAGAGCACGCCTAGCCACTGGAAGAGCCCCGAGGAGGTCTCCTTCCTCGACTCCGGCCGCCGCGACCCGCCACGGGATCCAGCTCGATTCGCCCCCGTGTGTGCACCTCCGCCTCCCTTCTCTTGCCAGTAGCTTCACTATGCATCTCTCCTTCTGACCCGCGCTTCAATTCGAAGTTTGCAGCCCTCCACCGGAGTTCCCCACCATCACCCGAGCCGCCGTCCGCCGGAGATAGTGTCGCCGTCGACGTGGTGCTCCCCGTTGGTCGAGTCCACCACCCACCGACGCGGAAGAACACGCTGAAGCTCTTGGTACCCTCCGATCCTCCTAACTCGCCGTGGTTCGACGCCGGCGTCCACCGCAGTCTTCGGGCGCCGGCGAGCTTTTCAAACCTGACATGTGGACCCCGCATGTCAGCCTCTGTTCTATTCTTTCGCGAACCGTTTTCTGTTGGCGCCTTCGGGCAAATACGCTTTCCCTCTTGCGTTTGCGCATTTCCAGTCGAACCGTTTTCTGTTTTCTCAGTTAAAACCCTGGAACTTTTCTGTTTCATTACAGATAAGTCCCTGGACAGAAACCTTTATAACTTTTTAATAAAAAGGGATTTTTGAGTGATTCTTTTTTCTGACAACCTTCAAATTTTGTCTAGTTTTTTATGGGATTTATTTGAAAAATATTTGGAAAAGTTTCTGTGCACGCGTTGGTTTTCACGTTAGTGCCCATTTTCGTGATTGTCGTAGGTTCCGGAAGAGGTGACGGAGCCGCGAACTTCGCCGAGCTAGACTCCGACTTCTCTGAACCAGGCAAGCATGTTTTGAACATTTGATATGGTAGGTGTTTACATGTTTGCTTGAAAGTTGTGCATGGCATATGAGTGTCGGTAAATACCTCGTTGCTTGTAAGGCAACTACCCGTATGTCCCAAAGTTGCGATGATCTCTGATGAGAGATGGCCTAATCATGTGGTGACATGAAGGGCAGCAAGGTGGTACTGTTGTAGCATACCAGCCTTGCGTCATCCGGCTTTCTCCGACGTTAACGTGGACGGAGTCACGTTATCGTTCTTTTCCCCGCATGTTCCAAAGTTGCGATGATCTCTGGTGAGAGATGGCCTAATCATGTGGTGACATGAAGGGCAGCAAGGTGGTACTGTTGTAGCATGCCAGCCTTGCGTCATCCGACTTTCTCCGACGTTAACGTGGACGGAGTCACGTTATCGTTCTTTCCCTCTTCCGTGCTACCACATGTTTCATTTGCCAGGATGCGGTTTAGTAAGTTGGTAACCTCTTTCCGTGTACACACCAAACAGAGAGGCCGGGATGATGGTACCTTGGCCCAGGATTAAAGCCAGTCATCCGGTCAGGGGGCATGGGTGTTTCCGGTTGGGACCGAGAGGGGGGGCACCCCCTTAGAGCGCGCGTATAGAAATTTGATCCCATGCTATGCGAGGTTGTAGCCTCCCCGTCTCAAGGTTTTTCTTGAACGTTGCCGAGGGTGATCCCTGGCTTCGGAAGGTTGAATTGGGTGTGTACTGGTTAGACGTGTTTCTTCCAAAACACCGTAGACGGAACTAGTCCCTGTGACTACTGAAATCCGTTGGCTGTGGTTAAGTACAAACTCTGCAGAGTCAATTCCTTCCAAGTCATCGTATCCATGATCAAGTAGTGAAATCAGTATATCCATACCTATCCGCGTGAAAAACTTGCCCCCGATGAACAAGCTCAAGTGGTAAATCCAGTTAAATTATTATTCCTGTGGATGGACTAACTTTATATTGTCTCGTACTTGTGATAATTTATGTTCCCGAACTATTGTATTATTGAGCTACAATATAAGCCCTTTATGTGATGTCACTCAGACGTCCGACTGTGGCATGTTCATCCTTTATTTTCTGTTATAAGCCCTTTATGTGATGTCGCTCAGACGTCCGACTGTGGCATTATTATTATTCTTGCAGTTTCCTCTCGAGGAGTCATTCAGACACTCGTTTGGCACCAGTATTATTATTCTCGCAGTTTCCTCTCGAGGAGTCATTCAGACCCTCGTTTGGCACCAGTATTATTATTCTTGCAGTTTCCTCTCGAGGAGTCATTCAGACCCTCGTTTGGCACCAGTATTACTATTCTGCAGTTTCCGCTCGAGGCGTCATTCAGACCCTCGCTTGGCACCCAGTATTTATTATATCTATGTCTGAACGCACTGGATAAATTGTTCATATGCTTCAAGTTTACATTTGTTATATCTTATGTCCGAACTGTCTTGCGAGTACTTTCATAGTACTCACCTGGCTTGTTGATTTGGCCAGATGTTGACGAAGGCGATCTCTCGGATGAAGAGTTTGATAGCGTGTCCGACGCCTAGAGGAGTCCCAGTCAGTCCTGCGGGATCCCGGATATTGGTCACTTGTATTATATACGCTTCCGCCACCCGCAATAAGTCTCCTCGAGCCTCACTCCGACGCTCGAAGAGCTGTAGTCTTCTGGAGTCATATCACTCGCTTCGCGGTGATATTTCCACCACCGTTTTTATCGTGAGTTAGTAGTAAGCCACCCTATCCGCCGTCTTGCTTTAGCGGCGTGCATGTAATAAATTGTTGGGCATCCTCCGCTCAACCTTGTATTATATTCAGTACTCCTGGTATTTTTCTTCTGTGACCAAGATATTGTCTACCAGTGAGAAGGAATTCTTCCTTACTGGTCCGTAAAAGGGATTGGTCTATCAATAATTATTTTATTGAAAAACCGGTCGTGACAAGCTTGGTACCAGAGCCAGGCTGACTGTAGGAAGCCACTAGGTGCGATCGCTAATCGGTTATTAGCGTCTTTTGTGCTTTTTCAGCATTTTGCAATTGTAGCTATTTTCTGTTGGTCATCATAAATTTATGACATGACTACTCAGAATTTTTGCCTACTTTTGTAGATGGCTGGCAGCAGCTGTGAGAATCGAGTGTTCACGAACGTGCCCGAGGGGTTTGTCAAGCTCCTCGTCTCCATCACCAAGCTCGCGATCGGGCCAGTAGCTCGCCCGGAGTTCACACTCTATCAGCACAAGCTCAGCGACGACGTGTCTATGCACCAAGCTGTGGTGCAATTCAAGGGAGGACGTTCTGCTGCTCGCCACTTCCGTTTTGTGGGAAGGGCCATGCCTACGGAGAGGCATGCCATGCAGATGGCTGCCCGTGAGGCGATAGCTCGCCTTCGGGACATCCTTCCTACGATGAAGACTCGTCGCTACCGCTACCTCCCATGCCATGTGCCTTACACCAGTCACTATGCATTCGCCTGCCATCGCGGAGAGCGAGATGAAGCCATCGAGATGGTTGTGGAGTATCTCAAGGCTCTGGAGGAGTCTTTCGACAACCTCGTAGACGATCTTGTAGCTGCCCGCATGGACTTAGTCCGGGGCGGTCCTGCCAGCAGGAAGGAGCTTCTCCACACGGCGCCGCCTCTGACATTCGTCTCATCTTCAGCCTCGTATGCACCGGCCGTTTTGGCCACTGCTCGCCGTCTGCCTACCACTGAGGAGTTCGACCGCGTCATCGCTCCTACTCCAATCAGAGCCGCACCGCCTGCCGCACCCGCTCTACCACCAGTCGCCCCTGCACCATCACCGCAGCGCAGCGTTGCGTGCTAGGAGCTAGCTAGACAGGAGGTGGAGGTTGATTCTCCTGGACCGCTGAGTCTTGCCATCGGCAAGGGAAAGGAAATCTTCACCATCTCCGACTGAGAGCGCCGAGTAGCTGCGTGTTATGCCTGCTTGTATGATGTTCTGTTTTATCTGTACGCTAGTTTGTATTGGTGTGTTTGCTGCCTTCCGGAGTAGTTCGCTAGTCTAAATAACATGTCAGGAATGTGTACGCACATCCTGAGTGCTGTATCATGTGTTTGCTTTTCGCATGTAAGATAGTTGCTAAGCAGTTCTTCTCCATGCAAAATCGCTTATGTTTTCTTGAAAACCTTGAGATCTTTTAAATTTGTTGCCTTTGCAAAGATTTTCCCTGTACTGCATAGTTTTTCTCATGGGTTTTGCAATATAATACCCCAGACTGGAAAAATGTCTCGCCCGTGGACTCGCTCCATGCCCAATCAGCCAGAAGAGGTTTACGGGACACAGACTAGCAACAATTTCACTCAGGGTCAGTCCAGTCAACACGACAGCGAAGCAGCCCTATCTCAAGTATGCCGTCTCTTCGAGCAAAGCCAGGAACAGCACCGAGAGATGATAAATCATGTCATCAATATGGGAAACCACCGTGAGCCCTATCAACAGCATTCCAAGTTATCTAAGTTACAGAAGACTCGCCCCTCAACTTTTGCTCACACCGATAGGCCGCTGGAAGCCGATGATTGGCTTCGTGACATTGAAAGGAAACTGATTATTGCTCAGTGCTCAGATCATGAGAAGGTGCTTTATGCACCACACTACCTTACTGGAGCAGCTGCAGCATGGTGGGAAAATTTCCTACACATGCATCCCAGTGAACACAACATCACCTGGGAAGAATTCAAGGAAGGCTTCTGTGGGGCACACATCCCCAGGAGCATCCTAAAGATCAAGAAAAGAGAGTTTGATGACCTGAAGCAGAGAGGCATGTCAGTAACAGAATACAATGGTCAGTTTACCCAGCTGTCTCGTTATGCCTACGACGAGCACATGACAGAAAGCAAGAAGATGGAAAAAATTCCTGGACGGCCTGGCACCAGCACTAAGATGCCAACTGATTGTGCACACCTTCACGGATTTTAAGACTCTGGTGGACAAGGCCATTACCTTGGAGAATGAGCGCCGTAGTCTGGAAGATATCCGTAAGCGAAAGAGGGACAAGACAACTCTTGCTCGCCACAACCGAAGCAAGGCTGAGGTTCCACGGACAGACACAAGGAGATCCACGGCCACTGAACCAAGGCCCGTCGGACAGTTCCATGCCAGGGATAAGGAGTACACATACCGTCCAGGGGTCACCTGCTATACTTGTGGTCAAGAAGGGCACTATGCTAAACAGTGCCCAAAGCCAAGGAACTCGGCACCCAAGCCAAACAATGGTGGGAACAATCCAGCCCCCAAGCGCAACAATTTCAACCCCAACAACAACCACAGGAAGGGTCACCTGAACCATGTGACCAGGGAAGAGGCGCAGAATGCCCCAGACATCGTGCTCGGTACGTTCCCTGCCAACACAGTACCTGCCACGGTTTTGTTTGATTCTGGAGCTTCCCATTCGTTCGTTTCGAAGAGTTTTGTTTTGCAACATGGTTTTCCAATACTTCCCTTGGAAAAATCTATGATCATCAAGTCCCCCGGAAATAAGCAAATCGCTCAGGGTTACTGCCGAGGAGTGGTCATTGAGTTCGAAGGACTCCAATTTCACGCGAATCTCATCGTGTTGGAGAGTAAGGGACTGGATGTCATCTTAGGGATGGACTGGTTGACCACCAACAAAGGATTCATCGACTGTTTCAATCGGACAGTGATTCCCACTCACCATCACGGCAAGACAATAAGAGTTTCCGCTCAAGGAAGGCCACGATCACCGCAACCAAAACTGAACAAAATGGACATTGCAGAACTGAGAAAAGTTCCAGTGGTATGCGAGTTTCCTGATGTGTTCCCTGAAGAACTACCAGGCATGCCACCAGACCGAGAGATAGAGTTCTGCATTGAACTAGCACCTGGCACCGCTCCCATCTATAAGAAGCCTTATAGAATGGCACCCTCAGAATTGGTGGAGTTGAAGAAGCAGATAAAGGAATTATTGGACAAAGGATTCATTCGAGCCAGCTCCTCACCATGGGGTTCGCCTGTGTTGTTCGCAAAGAAAAAAGGATGGGACACTGAGACTGTGTATAGACTATCGAGCCCTCAATATGGTCACCATCAAAAACAAATATCCGATGCCACGGATAAATGATTTGTTTGACCAGCTCGCACAAGCCAAGGTATTCTCAAAGATTGATTTGAGATCGGGATATCACCAATTGAAGGTACGGACAGAAGATATCCCCAAGACAGCATTCACTTCCAGATATGGGTTATACGAGTTTACAGTGATGCCTTTTGGACTAACGAACGCCCCCGCATATTTCCTCCACCTCATGAACAAAGTGTTCATGAAATTCATGGACAAATTTGTGGTGGTATTCATCGACGATATTCTGGTTTACTCAAGGACACCAGAAGAGCATGCTGAGCACCTCAGAATTGTTTTGGGAGAATTGAGGAAACATCAGTTGTACGCCAAATTTAGCAAGTGCGAATTTTCGCTAAGACAAGTTGGTTTCTTAGGCCATATATTGAACTAAGAAGGCGTGGACGTAGACCCAGAAAAGGTCAAAGCCATACTTGACTGGAAGCCACCCGCCAACGTTACTGATGTGCGGAGTTTCCTAGGAATGGCCGGATATTACAGAAGATTTATTGAAGGATTCTCCACTGTGGCAAAACCAATGACACAGTTGCTCAAGAAGGACAAGAAGTTTGTATGGACGGAAGCATGCGAGCAGAGCTTCCAAGAACTAAAGAAGAAGCTGACAACCGCACCGGTATTAACTGTGCCAGCCATTCACAAAATTTTTGAAGTGTATTGTGACGCATCCCGAAAAGGTCTCGGATGTGTACTAATGCAGGATGGCAAAGTAGTCTCATATGCCTCACGGCAGCTGCGAAAACATGAGGAAAATTACCCAACACATGACTTGGAGCTAGCAGCAGTTATACATGCACTCAAGGAGTGGAGGCACTTTCTGTTGGGGAATCGCTGTGAAATATACACGGACCATAAGAGCCTCAAATATATCTTCACACAGCCAGAGCTAAATTTACGCCAACGACGCTGGTTGGAATTGGTCAAGGACTATGATGTCGGCATTCACTACCATCCAGGGAAGGAAAATGTAGTGGCCGATGCCCTTAGTCGAAACCCCAGCCCGGACAGTGACGGTCCGCAAAACTTGAGGCCTGAGTTTCAGAAAGAGTTCGCTAGGCTCAACATGATGTTAGTCGCTGAGGGCACCGTATCAAATCTGGAGATACAACCCACCCTGGTGGAACAAATTAAGAAGGCTCAACAGGGACATCCCAGCATCGAAGGCATAAAGAAGAAAATGAACCTTGGTAAGGCTTCAGAGTTCGTCACCGACAGTGAAGGGACACTATGGTACGGAGACAGACTTTGCGTACCTAACATTGAGGAACTCAAGCAACAAATCTTAACCGAAAGCCACACCGCTCCATACTCGATCCATCCTGGAGGAACCAAAATGTACAAGGACATGCAGGAAAGATTTTGGTGGCATGGTATGAAAAGAGATATAGCCACATTTATTGCTTGTTGCGATTCATGTCAGCGCATCAAGGCCGAGCATCAGAAGCCAGCAGGGCTACTCCAGCCAAACAGGATACCGGAGTGGAAATGGGATGAAATAGGAATGGACTTCATCGTCGGACTACCCCGATCACAGCGTGGGAATGACGCCATATGGGTCATCACAGACCGACTAACCAAGGTTGCTCATTTCATTCCCATGAAGACTACCTACTCCACACAAAGACTGGCCAAAATTTATCTCTCCCGTATAGTTTGCTTGCACGGAGTTCCGAAGATTATAATATCAGACCGAGGCACCCAATTCGTCTCCAAATTTTGGGATCACCTACAACAAGCTCTGGGCACGCAACTAGCTTTCAGTACAGCATACCACCCTCAGATTGATGGACAAACTGAACGTGTAAATCAAATCCTAGAGGATATGCTAAGAGCCTGTGTGCTCACCTATGGATCCAGTTGGGAAGAGAGTTTGCCGTATGCCGAATTTGCTTACAACAACAGTTACCAAGCCAGCTTGCAAATGGCACCTTTTGAAGCATTGTACGGACGTAGGTGTCGTACCCCACTGAATTGGTCAGAAACAGGTGACAGCCGTATCTTCGGCCCGGGCATGCTTAAAGAGGCCGAGGAGAAAGTTAAACAAATCAGGGACAGGCTCAAGACAGCGCAGAGCCGACAAAAGAGCTACTATGATCGGAAGCATCGTGAGGTCAGCTTTGAACCCGGTGATTCCGTATACCTCCGAGTGTCTCCTATGAGGGGTCTACAACGGTTCAAAATTAAGGGGAAGCTAGCCCCAAGATTTATTGGACCATTTTGTGTAAAGGCACGAAGAGGCACGGTAGCCTACCAACTAGACCTACCCAAGGAACTGTCAGACGTCCATGACGTATTTCACGTCTCACAGTTGAGGAAATGTGTGGGTAACCCGGATAAGCATGTACCTCATGAGAACATTGATATGCAACCAGATCTCACCTACAGAGAAAGACCAGTAAAAATATTGGAAGAGTCTGAACGGAGGACCCGTCAGAAAACGACAAAGTTTTTCAGAGTTCAGTGGAGCAACCACACTGAGGATGAAGCTACATGGGAAAAGGAAGATTTTCTCCGGGCAGAGTATCCATATCTATTTGAGGATCAGCAGAAATCTCGAGGACAAGATTTTTCCTAAGGGGGTAGGTGTTGTGACACCCAAGTTTTTATTTGGATTTTTCAAAAGATTTTTATTTGACCTGAGGGAGGTGATCTAAATTTTTCTTCAAAAGAACTCTACCTTTCAAATATTTTTTATGGCAAAAGTTTTATTTGGATTCACCCAAGATCTGTCTTTGGTCTTGGAGGTTCTTGCTTTTCATTTGGACTCAAGACAAAATACTTGTCACTTGGGAAAATGCCTTTTGGAAATCTCTTTGAAATTTGCACTATGGCTTTTGGAATAATCCTTTACCACTTTCAACAATTCCTTCTTGCCATGGCCTTAGTGCAAATACTCTCTCCTGACCCTCCCCTCATCTTTGGATCATGTTTGGCATCTAATCCAGCAAGTTGAACCTCCCCTATGTTTATATTCCATTTAAATCTTATTCAAATATATTTCTGTCTTCTATTCTATCCATTGGTGATTTACAAAGGAACTCTACTTTCTGTTTTGATTTCTGCCCCCAAACCAACTCTCCTCCCTAGTCCTTGAACCCTCAACCAAGATCCATGAAGATCCACTGGTCTTCAGTTCAAAATTTTCAAACTACACTTGCTGCAAGTTTGGACCAGATTTGTCAAATTTGGTGAAATTCATTCAAAACTTTCTCCAAAAATTCCAAGTAAAATCAGGCAGCCTCTGGGTGCATTGAGTGGTCACCTCACCAAGTTACAGCCCCAGAAAAAATTTATCTCATAGCCAAATATTTTTGTCGAACACCTGCAGTGCCTGGTCATTGTCAAGTTCAGAAAATTCAGAAAACAGTTCAGTGGCTTACTGTCGTTTTCTTCAGAGATGGTTGTCGATCTCGCCAGTGCCACTGTGTCACCTTGCTCCTCGTCCCCTCCCCCTTGTTCCTGCACCGCACGAACGCCTGGCACCTTGCGGACATCGGTGACAAGCTGCAGAAGGTGCGCCTCCACGTGACCGACGCCAGCGGCGGCTTTGCGGCCGCCAGCGGGAGGCACGGCGCTGACGACGCCACCCAGCGCCGCCCAAGCCACCGGAGCTCGCCGCGTGGTCTTCCACTCCCCCGAACATGCTGCCGCTCTCGTCGTGAACCGCAGGGCGCGGAGCGCTCTCTGCCGCCGTCGAGCCCGTGCGGCCATCTCACCGTGGACCGACGCCATTACGCCAAGACCAACTCCGTTTAGCTGTGGAATGACACCAGTAACCTCCACTGATGCTGCCTGGCCACTCAAACCTCCTGCCAATCCACTGCATCGCCGTAATCGCTCGCCGGAGATTCTCCGTTCACGGCCACCCCGTCGATCCGCCTATAAATAGAGGCCCCGAGCTTCAACTCGAGCACCCACCATCCCTGCACTCCACCTAGAGCACGCCTAGCCACTGGAAGAGCCCCGAGGAGGTCTCCTTCCTCGACTCCGGCCGCCGCGACCCGCCACGGGATCCAGCTCGATTCGCCCCCGTGTGTGCACCTCCGCCTCCCTTCTCTTGCCAGTAGCTTCACTATGCATCTCTCCTTCTGACCCGCGCTTCAATTCGAAGTTTGCAGCCCTCCACCGGAGTTCCCCACCATCACCCGAGCCGCCGTCCGCCGGAGATAGTGTCGCCGTCGACGTGGTGCTCCCCGTTGGTCGAGTCCACCACCCACCGACGCGGAAGAACACGCTGAAGCTCTTGGTACCCTCCGATCCTCCTAACTCGCCGTGGTTCGACGCCGGCGTCCACCGCAGTCTTCGGGCGCCGGCGAGCTTTTCAAACCTGACATGTGGACCCCGCATGTCAGCCTCTGTTCTATTCTTTCGCGAACCGTTTTCTGTTGGCGCCTTCGGGCAAATACGCTTTCCCTCTTGCGTTTGCGCATTTCCAGTCGAACCGTTTTCTGTCTTCTCAGTTAAAACCCTGGAACTTTTCTGTTTCATTATAGATAAGTCCCTGGATAGAAACCTTTATAACTTTTTAATAAAAAGGGATTTTTGAGTGATTCTTTTTCTGACAACCTTCAAATTTTGTCTAGTTTTTTATGGGATTTATTTGAAAAATATTTGGAAAATTTTCTGTGCACGCGTTGGTTTTCACGTTAGTGCCCGTTTTCGTGATTGCCGTAGGTTCCGGAAGAGGTGACGGAGCCGCGAACTTCGCCGAGCTAGACTCCGACTTCTCCGAACCAGGCAAGCATGTTTTGAACATTTGATATGGCAGGTGTTTACATGTTTGCTTGAAAGTTGTGCGTGGCATATGAGTGTCGGTAAATACCTCGTTGCTTGTAAGGCAACTACCCGTATGTCCCAAAGTTGCGATGATCTCTGATGAGAGATGGCCTAATCATGTGGTGACATGAAGGGCAGCAAGGTGGTACTGTTGTAGCATACCAGCCTTGCGTCATCCGACTTTCTCCGAGGTTAACGTGGACGGAGTCACGTTATCGTTCTTTTCCCCGCATGTTCCAAAGTTGCGATGATCTCTGGTGAGAGATGGCCTAATCATGTGGTGACATGAAGGGCAGCAAGGTGGTACTCTTGTAGCATGCCAGCCTTGCGTCATCCGACTTTCTCCGACGTTAACGTGGACGGAGTCACGTTATCGTTCTTTCCCTCTTCCGTGCTACCACATGTTTCATTTGCCAGGATGCGGTTTAGTAAGTTGGTAACCTCTTTCCGTGTACACACCAAACAGAGAGGCCGGGATGATGGTACCTTGGCCCAGGATTAAAGCCAGTCATCCGGTCAGGGGGCATGGGTGTTTCCGGTTGGGACCGAGAGGGGGGCACCCCCTTAGAGCGCGCGTATAGAAATTTGATCCCATGCTATGCGAGGTTGTAGCCTCCCCGTCTCAAGGTTTTTCTTGAACGTTGCCGAGGGTGATCCCTGGCTTCGGAAGGTTGAATTGGGTGTGTACTGGTTAGACGTGTTTCTTCCAAAACACCATAGACGGAAGTAGTCCCTATGACTACTGAAATCCGTTGGCTGTGGTTAAGTACAAACTCTGCAGAGTCAATTCCTTCCAAGTCATCGTATCCATGATCAAGTAGTGAAATCAGTATATCCATATCTATCCACGTGAAAAACTTGCCCCCGGTGAACAAGCTCAAGTGGTAAATCCAGTTAAATTATTATTCCTGTGGATGGACTAACTTTATATTGTCTCGTACTTGTGATAATTTATGTTCCCGAACTATTGTATTATTGATCTACAATATAAGCCCTTTATGTGATGTCGCTCAGACGTCCGACTGTGGCATGTTCGTCCTTTATTTTCTGTTATAAGCCCTTTATGTGATGTCGCTCAGACGTCCGACTGTGGCATTATTATTTTAGTTCCTCTCGAGGAGTCATTCAGACACTCGTTTGGCACCAGTATTATTATTCTCGCAATTTCCTCTCGAGGAGTCATTCAGACCCTCGTTTGGCACCAGTATTATTATTCTCGCAGTTTCCTCTCGTGGAGTCATTCAGACCCTCGTTTGGCACCAGTATTACTATTCTGCAGTTTCCGCTCGAGGCGTCATTCAGACCCTCGCTTGGCACACAGTATTTATTATCTCTATGTCTGAACGCACTGGATAAATTGTTCATATGCTTCAAGTTTACATTTGTTATATCTTATGTCCGAACTGTCTTGCGAGTACTTTCATAGTACTCACCTGGCTTGTTGATTTAGCCAGATGTTGACGAAGGCGATCTCTTGGATGAAGAGTTTGATAGCGCACCGACGCCTAGAGGAGTCCCAGTCAGTCCTGTGCGATCCCGGATATTGGTCACTTGTATTATATACGCTTCCGCCACCCGCAGTAAGTCTCCTCGAGCCTGACTCCGACGCTCGAAGAGCTGTAGTCTTCTGGAGTCATATCACTCGCTTCGCGGTGATATTGCCACCACCGTTTTTATCGTGAGTTAGTAGTAAGCCACCCTATCCGCCGTCTTGCTTTAGCGGCGTGCATGTAATAAATTGTTGGGCATCCTCCGCTCAACCTTGTATTATATTCAGTACTCCTGGTATTTTTCTTCTGTGACCAAGATTTTGTCTACCAGTGAGAAGGAATTCTTCCTTACTGGTCCGTAAAAGGGATTGGTCTATCAATAATTATTTTATTGAAAAACCGGTCGTGACAACAGACACTTTCGGAGATACCTGTAGTGCACCTTTATAGTCACCCAGTTACGTTGTGACGTTTGGTACACCCAAAGCATTCCTACGGTATCCGGGAGTTGCACAATCTCATGGTCTAAGGAACTGATACTTGACATTAGAAAAGCTCTGAGAAAATGAACTACACGATCTAGTGCTAGGCTTAGGATTGGGTCTTGTCCATCACATCATTCTCCTAATGATGTGATCCCGTTATCAACGACATCCAATGTCCATGGTCAGGAAACCGTAACTATCTATTGATCAACGAGCTAGTCTCCTAGAGGCTTACTAGGGACATGGTGTTGTCTATGTATCCACACATGCATCTGAGTTTCCTATCAATACAATTCTAGCATGGATAATAAACGATTATCATGAACAAGGAAATATAATAATGACCTATTTATTATTGCCTCTAGGGCATATTTCCAACAGTCTCCCACTTGCACTAGAGTCAATAATCTAGTTCACATCACCATGTGATTAACACTGATAGGTCACATCACCATGTGACCAACATACAAATAGTTTACTAGAGTCAACAATCTAGTTCACATCATTATGTGATTAACACTCAATGAGTTCTGGTTTGGTTATGCTTGTGAGAGAGGTTATTAGTCGACGGGTCTGAACCTTTCAGATCCGTGTGTGCTTTACGAATATCTATGTCATCTTGTGGATGCTACCACGCACTATTTGGAGCCATTTCAAATAATTGCTCTACTATACGAATCCGGTTTACTACTCAGAGTCATCCGGATTAGTGTCAAAGTTCGCATCGACGTAACTCTTTACGACGAACTCCTTTTCACCTCCATAATCGAAAAAATTCCTTAGTCCACTAGATACTAAGGATAAGTTCGACCACTGTCATGTGATCCATTCCCGGATCACTATTGTACCCCTTGACCAACTCATGGCAAGGCACACTTCATGTGCGGTACACAGCATAGCATACTGTAGAGCCTACGTCTAAAGCATAGGGGACGACCTTCGTCCTTTCTCTCTCTTCTGCTGTGGTCAGGTCTTGAGTCTTACTCAATACTCACACCTTGTAACACAGCCAGGAACTCCTTCTTTGCTGATCTATTTTGAACTCTTTCAAAATCATGTCAAGCTGTGCGTTCTTTGAAAGTATCATCAGGCGTCTTGATCTATCTCTATAGATCTTGATGCCCAATATGTAAGCAGCTTTATCCAGTTCTTCCTTTGAGAAACTCCTTTCAAACAACCCTTTATGCTTTCCAGAAATTTTACATCATTTCGGATCAACGATATGTCATTCACATATACTTATCAGAAATGTTGCAGCGCTCCCACTCACTTTATTGGAAATACAAGTTTCTCATAAACTTTGTATAAACCCAAAATCTTTGATCATCTCATCAAAGCGTACATTCCAACTCCGAGATGCTTACTCCAGTCCTTAGAAGGATCGCTGGAGCTAGCATACCTTTTAGCATCCTTAGGATCGACAAAACCTTTCTGATTGTATCACATACAACCTTTCCTTACGAAAACTGGTAAGGAAACTTGTTTTGACATCCATCTGCCAGATTTCATAAATGCAGCTAATGCTAACATGATTCCGACGGAATTAAGCATCGCTACGGATGGGAAAATCTCATCGTAGTCAACTCCTTGAACTTGTGGAAATACTCTTTGCCACAAGTCGAGCTTCATAGACGGTAACATTACCGTCCACGTCCGTCTTCTTCTCAAAGTTCCATTTATCTTGGATTTCATGGCTTCCAACCATTGGTCGGAATATGGGCCCACCATCGCTTCTCCATAGCTCGTAGGTTCAGTATTGTCCAACAACATGATATCTCAGACAGGATCACGTACCACTCTGAAGTTGCACGCATCCTCGTCGTCCTACGAGGTTTGGTAGTGACTTGATCCGAAGTTTCATGATCACTATCATAAGCTTCCACTTCAATTGGTGTAGGTGCCACAGGAACAACTTCATGTGCCCTGCTACACACTAGTTGAAGTTATGGTTCAATAACCTTATCAAGTTTCCACCATCCTCCCACTCAATTCTTTCAAGAGAAACTTTTCCTCGAGAAAGGACTCGTTTCTAGAAGCAATTACTTTTGCTTCCATATCTGAAATAGGAGGTTTACCCAACTATTTTGGGTATTCTATGAAGATGCATTTATCCGCTTTGGGTTCGAGCTTATCAGCCTGAAACTTTTTCACATAAGCATCGCAGCCCCAAACTTTTAAGAAACGACAACTTAGGTTTCTCTAAACGGTGTCGTCTCAACGGAATTGCGTGGTGCCCCTTTTAAAGTGAATGCGGTTGTCTCTAATGCCTAACCCATAAACGATAGTGGTAATTCGATAAGAGACATCATGGTATGCACCATATCCAATAGGGTGCAGTTATGATGTTCGGACACACCATCACACTGTGGTGTTCCAGGCGGTATTAACTGTGAAACACATTCCACAATGTCTTAATTGTGTGCCAAACTCGTAACTCAGATACTCATCTCTATGATCATATCACAGACATTTTATCCTCTTGTCACGACGATCTTCAACTTCACTCTGAAATTACTTGAACCTTTCAATAATTCAGACTTGTGTTTCATCAAGTAAATACACTCAGCATCTACTCAAATCATCTGTGAAGTAAGAACATAACGATATCCACTGCATGCCTCAGCACTCATTGGACTGCATACATCAAAATGTATTACTTCCAATAAGTTGCTCTCTTGTTCCATCTTACTGAAAACGAGGACTTTCAGTCATCTTGCCCATGTGGTATGATTTGCATGTCTCAAGTGATTCGAAAATCAAGTGAGTCCAAACGATCCATCTGCATGGAGTTTCTTCATGCATATATACCAATAGACATGGTTCGCATGTCTCAATCTTTTCAAAAACGACTGAGTCCAAAGATCCATCTACATGGAGCTTCTTCATGCGTTCTATACCAATATGACTCAAATTGCAGTGCCACAAGTATGTGGTACTATCATTACTATTTTATATCTTTTGGCACGAACATGTGTATCACTACGATCGAGATTCATTTTAGGTGCAAGACCATTGAAGGTATTATTCAAATAAACAGAGTAACCATTATTCTCCTTAAATGAATAACCGTATTGCGATAAACATAATCCAATCATGCTCAACGCAAACACCAAATCTCGATGGTAGAGGGAGCATGCGATGCTTGATCACATCAACCTTGTAAACACTTCCAACACATATCGTCATCTCACCTTTAGCTAGTCTCCATTTATTCCGCAGCTTTTATTTTGAGTTACTAACACTTAGCAACCGAACCGGTATCTAATACCCCTGGTGCTGCTAGGAGTACTAGTAAAGTACACATTCATATAATGTATATCCAATATACTTCTGTCGACCTTTGCCTGCCTTCTCATCTACCAAGTATCTAGGGTAGTTCCGCTTCAGTGACCGTTCCCCTCATTACAGAAGCACTTAGTCTCGGGTTTGGTTCAACCTTGGGATTCTTCACTAGAGCAGCAAATGATTTGCTGTTTATGAAGTATCCCTTTTGCCCTTGCCCTTCTAGAAACTAGTGGTTTTACTAACCATCAACAATTGATGCTCCTTCTTGATTTCTACTTTCGCGGTGTCAAACATCGCGAATAGCTCAAGGATCATCATATCTATCCCTGATATGTTATAGTTCATCACGAAGCTCTAATAGCTTGGTGGTAGTGACTATGGAGAACCATCACTATCTCATCTGGAAGATTAACTCCCACTCGATTCAAGCGATTGTGGCACTCAGACAATCTGAGCACATGATCAACGATTGAGCTTTTGTCCCTTAGTCTGCAGGCTTAAGAAACTTGTTAGAGGTCTCATACCTCTTGACGTGGGCACTAGTCTGAAATCCCAATTTCAGTCTTCAGAACATCTCATATGTTCTGCGACGTTTCAAAACTGTCTTTGGTGCCACAATTCTAAACCGTTAGCATTACCCACTGAACTATCACGTAGTTATCAAAACGTGTATGTCAGATGTTCTGCAACATCTACAGACGACGCTGAGGTTCAGCACACTGAGCAGTGCATTAAGGACATAAGCCTTCTGTGCAGCAATGCGGACAATCCTCAGTTTACGGACCCAGTCCGCATAATTGCTACTACCAACTTTCAACTAAATGTTTCTCTCGGAACATATCTTAAACAGTAGAACTAAAGCGTATGACATAATTTGCAAAGACCTTTTGACTATGTTCATGATAATTAAGTTCATCCGATTAATGAACTCCCACTCAGATAGACATCCCTCTAGTCATCTAAGTGATACATGATCCGAGTCAAACTAGGCCGTGTCCGATCATCACGTGAGACGGACTAGTCATCATCGGTGAACATCTCCATGTTGATCGTATCTACTATACGACTCATGTTCGACCTTTCGGTCTCTTGTGTTCCGAGGCCATGTCTGTACATGCTAGGCTCGTCAAGTCAACCTAAGTGTTTCGCATGTGTTCCGAGGCCATGTCTGTACATGCTAGGCTCGTCAACACCCGTTGTATTCGAACGTTAGAATCTATCACACCCGATCATCACGTGGTGCTTCGAAACAACGAACCTTCGCAACGGTGCACAGTTAGGGGGAACACGTCTCTTGAAATTTTAGTGAGGGATCATCTTATTTATGCTACCGTCGTTCTAAGCAAATAAGATGTAAACATGATAAACATCACATGCAATCAAATAGTGACATGATATGGCCAATATCATTTTGCTCCTTTGATCTCCATCTTCGGGGCACCATGATCATCTTTGTCACCGGCATGACACCATGATCTCCATCATCATGATCTCCATCATTGTGTCTTCATGAAGTTGTCACGCCAACGATTACTTCTAATTCTATGGCTAACGCGCTTAGCAATAAAGTAAAGTAATTTACATGGCGTTATTCAATGACACGCAGGTCATACAAAAATAAAGACAACTCCTATGGCTCCTGCCGGTTGTCATACTCATCGACATGCAAGTCGTGATTCCTATTACAAGAATATGATCAATCTCATACATCACATATATCATTCATCACATCTTCTGGCCATATCACATCACATAGCACATGCTGCAAAAACAAGTTAGACGTCCTCTAATTGTTGTTGCAAGTTTTTACGTGGTTTGTATAGGTTTCTAGCAAGAACGTTTCTTACCTACGTAAAACCACAACGTGATATGCCAATTTCTATTTACCCTTCATAAGGACCCTTTTCATCGAATCCGTTCCGACTAAAGTGGGAGAGACAGACACCCGCTAGCCACCTTATGCAACTAGTGCATGTCAGTCGGTGGAACCTGTCTCACGTAAGCGTACGTGTAAGGTCGGTCCGGGCCACTTCATCCCACAATGCCGCCGAAACAAGATAAGACTAGTAGCGGCAAGAAGAATTGGCAACATCTACGCCCACAACTGCTTTGTGTTCTACTCGTGCATAGAAACTACGCATAGACCTAGCTCATGATGCCACTGTTGGGGAACGTAGCAGAAATTCAAAATTTTCTACGCATCACCAAGATCAATCTATGGAGTAATCTAGCAACGAGAGGAAGGGGAGTGGATCTACATACCCTTGTAGATCGCGATGCGGAAGCGTTGCAAGAACGCGGATGAAGGAGTCGTACTCGTAGCGATCCAGATCGCGGTTGATTCCGATCTAAGCACCGAAGAACGGTGCCTCCGCGTTCAACACACGTGCAGCCCGGTGACGTCTCCCACGCCTTGATCCAGCAAGGAGAGAGGGAGAGGTTGGGGAAGACTCCATCCAGCAGCAGCACGATGGCGTGGTGGTGATGGAGGAGCGTGGAAATCCCGCAGGGCTTCGCCAAGCACCGCGGGAGAGGAGGAGGAGGGAGAGGGGTAGGGCTGCGCCGAAAAGGGAGACGTTCTCATGTATCTTGGGCAGCCCAAACCTCAACTATATATAGGGGGGGAGGGGGCTGCGCCCCCCTCTAGGGTTCCCACCCCAAGAGGAGGCGGCCAGCCCTAGATCCCATCCAAGGGGGGCGGCCAAGGGGAGGAGAGGGGGCGCCACTAGGGTGGGCCTTAAGGCCCATCTGGACTAGGGTTTGCCCCCTCCCACTCTCCCATGCGCCTTGGGCCTTGGTGGGGGGGCGCACCAGCCCACCTGGGGCTGGTCCCCTCCCACACTTGGCCCACGCAGCCTTCTGGGGCTGGTGGCCCCACTTGGTGGACCCCCGGGACCCTCCCGGTGGTCCCGGTACATTACCGATATCACCCGAAACTTTTCCGGTGACCAAAACAGGACTTCCCATATATAAATCTTTACCTCCGGACCATTCCGGAACTCCTCGTGACGTCCGGGATCTCATCCGGGACTCCGAACAACATTCGGTAACCACGTACATGCTTACCCTATAACCCTAGCGTCATCGAACCTTAAGCGTGTAGACCCTACGGGTTCGGGAACCATGCAGACATGACCGAGACGTTCTCCGGTCAATAACCAACAGCGGGATCTGGATACCCATGTTGGCTCCCACATGTTCCACGATGATCTCATCGGATGAACCACGATGTCGGGGATTCAATCAATCCCGTATGCAATTCCCTTTGTCTATCGATATGTTACTTGCCCGAGATTCGATCGTCGGTATCCTGATACCTTGTTCAATCTCGTTACCGGCATGTCTCTTTACTCGTTCCGTAACTCACATCATCCCGTGATCAACTCCTTGGTCACACTGTGCACATTATGATGATGTCCTATCGAGTGGGCCCAAAGATACCTCTCCGTTTACACGGAGTGACAAATCCCAGTCTCGATTCGTGCCAACCCAACAGACACTTTCGGAGATACCTGTAGTGCACCTTTATAGTCACCCAGTTACGTTGTGACGTTTGGTACACCCAAAGCATTCCTACGGTATCCGGGAGTTGCACAATCTCATGGTCTAAGGAACTGATACTTGACATTAGAAAAGCTCTGAGCAAACGAACTACATGATCTATTGCTAGGCTTAGGATTGGGTCTTGTCCATCACATCATTCTCCTAATGATGTGATCCCGTTATCAACGACATCCAATGTCCATGGTCAGGAAACCGTAACCATCTATTGATCAACGAGCTAGTCTCCTAGAGGCTTACTAGGGACATGGTGTTGTCTATGTATCCACACATGCATCTGAGTTTCCTATCAATACAATTCTAGCATGGATAATAAACGATTATCATGAACAAGGAAATATAATAATGACCTATTTATTATTGCCTCTAGGGCATATTTCCAACACCTCTGCCCAATCCTGGCGGGGAATGGGGGTACTGCATGGACGTGTACCCAGCTGCGACACCCTGTCAACAGCACGCAAGCGCCGATGGATCCGCTCTTGCTGTGCGGCGCGCCGCGCCTCTCGCTCTGTGGCGCACCAATGGTCTCGTTGTGCGGCGAGCTGCAGCCTCTCAGCGCGGACGCGCCTAGCTTGCTCTGCGGCACGCCATTGATCATGTTGTGCGGTGAGCTGCAGCCTCTCGACGCTGACATGCCTGTCTTGATCCACGGCGCTGAAGCGCCGTGCGCCAAGGGTTTGCTCAACCGTGGCGATGACGCGCATCACGGCGTCGTCCATCGCCTTGCCGGGGAGCGCCTTGGCCTCAACGGGCCGTGGCGCCTTCTTGTTTACCTCGTCGAGGAGGTTGATGGCAGAGGTGGCACTTTGGTGGGTTAGCATGCTTGGAAAAGGTGGAGGTGCTACAGGCTGCGCTTGTTCCCTCCATGCGTCGCACGCCGCCTAGGTTTATGCGCAATATCGCTGGGTGGCGGCGGGAAACCGGTGAGGAAATGGTGGGAAACGGTGGCGTGTTCATAAAACACCATCAATTAATGGAAACTTAGCATAGAAGGAACATCGAGCTAGCACGACGCCTGCGGGCACATTGCTCGCCCGAGGCTATGATCCATATACTTGTGTGCGCAGCAGAGCACACTATTCACAGTAAAGAATACTGTTCCGTTTATCCTAGTAGAGCAGTGGCGGCAAGCGTCACAAGAAGTAGATGATGATCAGATGATCGTTTATCCTAGTTAATTATGCATGTAATAGTTTACTTTGGTGTGTGGAAATGTCATGTGTGTACTAGGCACCTATGTAATTGGATCTTTCTATAGTGTTGCCTAATCGAAAATAGTTCATCCGAGTGAACCATATGTTGTATATCACACACACCGTGATCTGACTGACCGTTTCTTTTGTGTTGCCTAATCACAAATAGTCATTAGAGTGAACTTTATGCCGTATATCGGACAAACCTTCATCTAGTTGTCCGTTTCTATTGTTCCACCTCATCACAAACAGTTTATCCCAGTGAACTATATGTCATATATCGCGCATGCTTTCATCTGGCTGCCCGTTTCTATTGTTCTGTCTCATCACAAACAGTTAATTGAACTGAACTATATGCCCCTCATCGCACACGCAACTAAAATCTGAACCGTGTTTGATGTATACCTCATCGCAAACGTTTGCATCTTTTTTTGACGGTTTTTTACATCATCGTTTGCGATTAATGCATCGCACACAGTTTCGCTCTCTATCATTTTAAGAAAGCAGCAAATCCTTCTGGAAGGGTCTCTAATCGTAGTGTCGCTTTAGCAACATCCTGTTGTAGTGTGTTTTCCTACACCTCTAACATCATTAGTGATTGTAAATAACAAGTCACTCAATCGAGCAATCATATCAGAGTTGTATTTCAATTTTTCATAACATGCATTGAAGTGATCTTGTTTTCTAATGTAGTTATCAAACTCATAAAGGCATTGACTAGGATGTTTATTGTAAGGGATGTCACTTTCATCAAATTTCATTGAAGATTTTACCTCTACCACCTATGGAGGTGGTGTATCAAGTCCATGTATTTCTTCAATAGGAGGTAAAAATTTAACATCTTCTACTTTAATACCTTTATCATTCATACATTTCTTTGCCTCTTGCATATCTTTAGGACTGAGAAATAAGATACCCCTCTTCTTCTGAGTGGGTTTAGGCGGTGGTTCAGGAAGAGTCCAATCATCATAGTTCTTCAATAATTCCTTAGCTTATTCAACCTTTTGTTCCCTGAAAACACAACCAGCACAACTATCTAGGAAATCCCTAGAAGCATAGATTAGTCCATTATAGAAGATATCAAGTATTTCATTTTTCTTAAGAGGATGATCAGGCAAAGCATTAAGCAATTGGATAAGCCACCCCCAAGCTTGTGGGAGACTCTCTTCTTTGATTTGCACAAAGTTAAATATTTCCTGTAAGGCAGCTTGTTTCTTATGAGCAGAAAAATATTTTCCAGAGAAGTAATAAATCATATCCTGGGGACTACGCACACAACCAGGAGCAAGAGTATTGTACCATATCTTAGCATCACCCTTTAATGAGAACGGAAATAACTTGAGAATATAATAGTAGCGAATTTTCTCATCATGAGCAAAAAGGGTGGCTATATCATTCAACTTAGTAAGATGTGCCACAACAGTTTCATTTTCATAGCCATGGAAAGGATCAGATTCAACCAAAGTAACTAACTCTAGGTGGACAAAGAATTCATAATCCTTATCAGTAACAAAGACAGGTGAAGTAGCAAACTTAGGATTACATTTCATTCTAGCGTTCAAAGATTTTTCTTTCAGTTTGCATAATAATTTCTTAAGATCATCCCTATCATTGCAAGCAAGAAAGTCTCTAGCTATCTCCCCATCCATAACATAACCTTTAGGCATCTTAGGAATTTTATATCTAGGAGAGCTAGGTCTAATAGGTGTTTCAAGATTTTTAGTTTCAAGTACTTCATCAGTTTCAATAATTTCATGAGTTTCAACATTCTCAATATCCTTAGCTCTAGCAAGTTGTTCATCAAGAAATTCACCTAGTGGCACATTATCATCAAGCAAGGTACTAGCATCATCATGAGTATCATTCATAGCAGAAGTAGCATCATCAATAACTTGTGACATATCAGGATTAATAGCATGTTGGGGCGTTGCAAGTCTACTCAAAACAGAAGGTGAATCAAGTGCAGAGCTAGATGGCAGTTCCTTACCTCCCCTCATCTTAGACGGAAATATCTTGGTTTTGGTATCCTTCAGATTTTTCATAGTGATAAATAGATAATAATCCCAAGTGACTCAACAAATATAGCTATGCTCCCCGGCAACGGCGCCAGAAAAAGGTCTTGATAACCCACAAGTATAGGGGATCGCAATAGTTTTCGATGGTAGAGTATTCAACCCAAATTTATAGTTTCGACAGAAGGGGAGCCAAAGAATATTTGTAGGTATTAGCAGTTGAGTTGTCAATTCAACCACACCTGGAGATTAATTATTTGCAACAAATAACACAGTAGTATGATAGTTTGATGGTAGTAGGAACAGTAGCAATAGTAACGGTAACAACAACAACAATAGTGTAGCAGTTGTAACATAGCAGTAGCAATAGTAACTTAGCAAGTGCAATATGTGGAAAATTCGTAGGCATTGGATCGGTGCATTCGTTGGATGATATTCATCATATAACAGTCATAACCTAGGGCGATATGGCACTAGCTCCAGTTCATAAATATAATGTAGGCATGTATTCCGTAAATAGTCATACGTGCTTATGGAAAGAACTTGTATGACATCTTTTGTCCTACCCTACCGTGGCAGTGGGGTCCATAAGGAAACTAAAGGATATTAAGGCATCCTTTTAATAGAGAACCAGAACAAAGCATTAACACATAGTGAATACATGAACTCCTCAAACTACGGTCATCACCGGAAAGTATCCTGATTTTTGTCACCCCGGGGTTTACGAATCATAACACGTAATAGGTGAATATGATTTGCAAGATTGGATCTAGAACATAGATATAATGGTGAAAACATAAACGGTTCAGATCTTAAATCATGGCACTCAGACCCTAAGTGATAAGCTGTCGGTGTACAAAAGTAGGGGCCTTTCTGTACCCCTTTACTTCTGCACGGGAAGTCGTAGCCACACCTGCGGCCATGCTTGGCGGGGCAGAGGAAGGAAAGGTACAAGACTGCCAAGACAGCACTCAAGCCAGAGGCATGAAGAGCAATGGGGCAAGATGGACTTCCCCCAGCAATGCCCTTGCCGGGGCGGCCTACGTAGCCCCGCCAAGAGCCTTGCCGGGGCGAGTTGCCCAACACCAGCAAGGCCACCACCCTTGAGCCTGAGAAATCTGACACCATCGACAACGTCAAAACCAAGACTCGGGGCGCCTGCGTGGTGGCATGCAGATCTTTGTGAAGACCAAAGGCATGCGAGTCTACATAAGAATCAGAAGACGAAGACCCCCGGCAAGATCCTTGCCGGGGGCGGCCGCGAGACCCCGGCAAGACCCTTGCCGGGAGCATCTGCGGGGCCGCGACCAGGCCCGCACCTGCCAGAGCTTCGCTGCCCCGCGGCTGTTCCGACGCGTCAACCAGCCCACCAACTAGGAAAGCACCTGCATGGTAGCATGCAGCTTCTAGGCCAACTAGTCAAGCACCTACGTGATGGCATGCAGATCTTCGTGAAGGCCTTGTCACCGCACCAGCACGGCGACCAGCAAGCCAGCCAGCATGGCACTGCATGCCTCGTCAGTTTGGACGCGCGTCGAAGCGAGGCGAGGCGGCGACGGACGGGACGAGCTCTGTTGCCGTCCCCGATAAAGCAAGAGGGCACATGGGCAGCGCATTAAATGCATTTGTCCTACGATGTCAGGCGATAAACTTGTACACTGTAGATACTTTCCACCTCCTGTGTGCCACTGTGGTGACCCCTTTGACATATAAAAGGAGGCCCGAGGCGTACTGTGGGAGGATTCGGACTTTTTGGACTGGGCACGTATAGTAGCTAGTCCAAGAACTAAAGAACACGAGATAAACACAGACAAGCAGGACTAGGGTTTTACGCATCGTTTGCGGCCCGAACCTGGGTAAAAATCCCCTCGCGTTGATCGCTAGACCTGCTCTTTGCGCAGCTCTTCGCCCCCGCCAACCGTAGTAGGGGTCCTCGGGATCCCATAGGTGTCGTTTTCCCCGACATCTTTGGCGCGCCAGGTAGGGGGCGTGAGGCTGTGAAAATCTGGTCTAGAAGTTAGCGCATTGACCCCTTCATCGCGATGGCTCCAAAGAAGAAGAAGGCCCCAGCGGTCGGCTCGTCCGGCGCCAGTCTGTCCATGCCAGCGCGGGCAAGCCACAGGGCAGACGCTGGCGGCGGAGGATGTCAAAATCATCCCCATCACTCTGGTGCCAGCCACTAGGCGAGCGGTGTCGTCTGCAGCTGCAACAACGATCCGCGTGGCGACGAAAAGCTAAGTCATGCAAAACCTTGAGCAATTTCCTTTTTATAGGGTTATTTTCCTCGAAAGATTTTGCCCCTTGTATGGAAAACCTGCACACAAAGGAACCCTTCCGCTATTGGCAACACCTTTGTTCTGTTTCAAGTCCGCTCAACAGTTCAAGCGGTTGCGCCGAAAATGGCAACATGGCTTCTCCGGCAGCAAGCGCCCCCAGCAGGCTGCTAAGGATCCGTTCCTCAAAGCGCCGCGGCACGGGTTTATGCGCCGGTAAACCTATCCAACTAAGCGTAAGGTGTGTACATACAAAGAAAGATCAAACATGAAGATAGCATGCACTATTTCAAAATACTGCAAGGTTATATTACGTCAGTGGTTGCCATGTTTCTAACTTAAGATAAAATTGTCTTGGGCACGAACTCGCAGCGGCAATGAGAAACGGAGTGGCTAGACCCGGCGCTAGCCTTCCAACCTCTTGACTCCGTCAACGCAGCTGATGATGGGCTCGATACGCTCTTTGAGTGCTTGAGGTCCGCATCCTCCGGCAAACTCTGAAGCGCGTTGGCGAAGTCGACGCTAGGGTTCCAGAACGCCACCTTGGTGAGCACCTTGGTCAGGGCGCCCCGGCAAAGCTTTTGAGCCTCATTGGCCAGATAAGTTGCTCGACTGGAGCGGAGCTGCTCTAGGGGCGTCGAGGACGTGCTCGAAGAACAAGGTCAGCCTGGCACTGGGGCTTATGTTCGCCTCCTGGGAGTACCTGAAGTCCAGCATGCCCATGACGGCTAGCTGCATGGTGAGCCTCTTTGCAACGTCGATGAGGCGGCTGGGCTAGAGCTTCGTGCTGTCCATAGTCGTTATGGGCAGCGGCGGCACTCTGCAGCAGCTGCCTCTCGTCCGCAAGGGCCTTGTTCAGGCTCTCCTCACGGGCCCTGACCTCCGAAAGCGTCCCTTCCAAGGTATCCAGCTTCAGATCATCGATGGAATCGTTGGCCTCGGAGAGCAGCTTGGTCTTGTCGGAGATGGTGACCTGCAAATCCGCCAGAGTGTGGGTAGTCATGTCCCTGTCCTTCGTCATCTTTGAGATCTCCTCCTTCAGCTCCTCCCGCTCCAGCTCCAGCTTCTCCACCTTGCCGGCTTGGTCCAGGACCAGAGCATCAAGTGCATCTTTGTGCTTCTGCTCCAGTTCCTAGGTCCACTGCGCGACGAGCTTCTCGATCTCCTCGTCCTTGCCGCGGAGCGTGGCGGCAAGCGCCTGTTCACAAGCAACGAGGTCTTCCTCTTGGGTGTCCATCAGAGCTTGGCGCTGCCTTTGGTCAGCTTCATCCTTGGCGGCATGTTCCTTCGCCGCCTCTTGGGCCTTCTCGATGTCAGCCTGCTTCAAGAGGAGCTCTTGTCGGCGCTCGTCCAGCTGATCCTGGATGGCCCTCAGGTCCTGCCTTGCCACGGCGAACCAGACTTGCATCTAAGCGACGCGCTCCTGAAAGTCTGCTTCTGCCTTGTCCACGGCCGCCGTCCTAGAGTTCACCTTATGCTGGCGGGCATGGTGGAGCACCTGAAGTTTCTGGAAATTGGCGCTCATGGCCCGGAGGAGCTGCTCCTTCTGGGAACCACCGCTGCTGGCGCTCGGTTCGTCGACAACCTAGAGCCCGGCGGCGGCGAGGGCCTCATCGTCGAAAACCTCCCCTTCGACTAGCGCTCTGGTGCTTGCCGTCCCCGGGAGGCAGACGAACAGATCATTGCCCACCTTCAAGTACTTGCCCGGGGCGGGGGCTGTGGAGGACGAAGGTTGTTCATCGGCCACCTCATCCACCGCGGGCCCCTTGGCGGCCTCCTCGGCAGCAGCCTTGCCGGCCTCCCCAGCAGCAGCCCTGCCGGCCTCCCTGGAAGGCGCCTTGCTGGCCTCCCCTGCAAGCTCCTTGGTGGCCTCCTCGGCAGCCGCCTTGCTAGCCTCCCCGGCAACAGCCTTGCCGGACTCCCCGGCAGGCCCCTTGGCGGCCTCCTCGGCGGCGGACTTGGCGGCCTCCCCGGCAGCGAGCTTGGTGGCTGGCATCCTTGGCGACCTCCTCGATGACAGCGTCGACATCCACTTGGTCCGTCGAGGAAGGGTCTGGAAACCAGAAAGGAGAATGAAGCGAGGCCGAAATCAAAGTCCAAACAAAGAAAAGAAAGAACATCACGTGGCAGAGATAGCAAGGGACGGGAGGCAGGCAGCTTACCTATGCCGAGCTGAGGAGAAGTGGTTCCCTCACCGCCAACGTTTGTTGCCGGGATGGAGCCACCAGCACCCATACTAGCCCCCTCTTCCTCCATGCGCGTAGGCTCGGCGGTAGATGCCCTTGCCGGAGACACCCCTCTGGGTGGCGTGGTCGTGTCAGGGGCGGCCCTCAGCGGCTCCTCCTGTTGCCGCTCTCCTCCTGCGAACCCGGCACGGTCAACGCAAAGGATACACACCCCAACGCCCGTCGATGGGTAGTGAATAGCGGACTCACGCTCGGGGCTGGAGCGGGGCTGCGCTGAGGGTTGTCGTCCAAGCTGATCACCACCAACACCGGCGTGCGTGGAGCGCTCACCGGGGGCTCGTCACCCGTCGAAGCCCTGGCTCTCTTCGCCGCCCTCTGGGCCAGCGTCTCCATGTCACTCTGAAGATAAGATCAAGTCAGGGAAAGATAGCACAGGAGGAGGATCAGGAGATGATGAGGGGCAAGGTGCTTACTCGTCCTCCTCCTCTGGCCTCCTCTTCCTCTTCGGGCTAAAGTACCCAAGATCGAAATCGGCCTCCGAGGTAGCGTCGGCGAGGGGACAAGAAGGGGATGGGGTCCTGGGCCGCTTGGACGAGGAGGAGGCGGCCGCCGCCGCCCTCTTCGTTGCCACGGCTTCCGCTGCTGCGGTCGTACGCCTCATCTGGCGCACGGGCTCCGCCTGGGCCCATTGCCGCTGCGCGGTCTTGTTGGGCCGCACCGGCTCGCCGGAGCCAGCCCGTCGCAGGACGTGTTTCTTCCCTGGGGCCGAGGAGTCATCCGCATCGGTCTCCTCTTCGGCCGACTCCTCGACCGCTTCTTCAACAAGAGGAACCCCAGCGCCGGCACCGCTGGGCTCCACAGCAGACCCCGTCCACTTGGCAAACTCCTTCTCTTCTGCGGTCACGTCGGCCTCGTCCTCCACAGTGCCGAGGCTGCTGATAACCCACAAGTATAGGGGATCAATTGTAGCCTCTTTTGATAAGTAAGAGTGTCGAACCCAACGAGGAGCTCAAGGTAGAACAAATATTCCCTCAAGTTCTATCGACCACCGATACAACTCTACGCACGCTTAACGTTCGCTTTACCTAGAACAAGTATAAAACTAGAAGTACTTTGTAGGTGTTGTTGGATAGGTTTGCAAGATAACAAAGAGCACGTAAATAAAATCTAGGGGCTGTTTAGATAAAGACACAATAAAGTTAGTATAGCGAGTGTGGAGAAGTGGTGGTAGGAGTTGCGAAATTGTCCCTAAGCAATTGACTACTTTACTAGACCGATAGCAAGTTTTATGTGGGAGAGGCCACTGCTAGCATGTCATCCCTGACTTGGAATTCTATGCACTTATGGTTGGAACTATTAGCAAGCATCCGCAACAACTAACGTTCATTAAGGTAAAACCTAACCATAGCATTAAGATATATTGGCCCCCCTTCAATCCCGTATGCATCAATTTCTATGCTAGGTTGAAGCTTCTGTCACTCTTGCCCTCCAATACATAGTCCTATCAACATACAACTAACCCTATGGTGTGATCCACATGCGCGCTCATATGATGGGCACCAAAGGACAACAACATAACCACAAGCAAATTAAACCAATCATAGCAATTCACCAATTACCGATAGGACAACGAAAATCTACTCAGACATCATAGGATGGCAACACATCATTGGATAATAATATGAAGCATAAAGCACCATGTTCAAGTAGAGGGTACAGTGGGTTGCGGGAGAGTGGACCGCTGTAGATAGATGGGGGGAGGTGATGAAGATGTTGGTGAAGATGACGGAGGTGTTGGTGTAGATTGCGGTGACGATGATGGCCCCGGCGGCGTTTCGGCGCCACCGGGAGAGAGGGGGAGAGAGCCCCCATTCTTCTTCTTCTTCCTTGACCTTCTCCCTAGATGGGAGAAGGGTTTCCCCTCTGGTCCTTGGCTTCCATGGCATGGAAGGGGCGAGAGCCCCTCCGAGATTGGATATGTCTCTCTGTCTCTCTCTGTTTCCGTGTTCTAGATTCTGGCCTTTCACCGTTTCTTATATCCCGGAGATCCGTAACTCCGATTGGGCTGAAATTTGGACACGATTTTTATCCGGATATTGGCTTTATTGCGGCGAAAGAAGGGCACCAACCGCCTTACGGAGTGGCCACAAGGGCCCAGGGCGCGCCCCTCACCCTCGTGGGCCCCTCGTGCATCGTCTCGCATTGATTCCACTTCGTTTGATATTGATTTTCTACGAAACAAAAAACATGCAACAAACAGGAACTGGCACTAGGCGCTGGATCAATATGTTAGTCCCAAAAATAGTATAAAAAGTTGCCAAAAGTATGTAAAAGTTGTAGAATATTGGCATGGAACAATAAAAATTTATAGAGACGATGGAGACGTATCAGCATCCCAAGCTTAATTCCTGCTTGTCCTCGAGTAGGTAAATGATAAAAAAGATAATTTTTTATGTGGAATGCTACCTAGCATAATCTTGATCACATAATCTAATCATGGCATGAATATTAAGACACGAGTGATTCAAAGCAATAGTCTATCATTTGACATTAAGACAATAATACTTCAAGCATACTAACCAAGCAATTATGTCCTCTCAAAGTAACATGGCCAAAGAAAGCTCATCCCTACAAAATCATATAGTTTGGCCATGCTTCATTTTCGTCACACAAAATGCTGTCGTCATGCACAACCCCGATGACAAGCCAAGCAATCGTTTCATACTTTAGTATTCTCAAACTTTTTCAACTTTCACGCAATACATGAGCGCGAGCCATGGACATAGCACTATGGGTGGAATAAAATATGATGATGGAGGTTGTGTGGAGAAGATAAAAAGGGAGAAAGTCTCACATCGACGCGGCTAATCAACGGGCTATGGAGATGCCCATCAATTGATGTCAATGCGAGGAGTAGGGATTGCCATGCAACGGATGCACTAGAGCTATAAATGTATGAAAGCTCAACAAAAGAAACTAAGTGGGTGTGCATCCAACTTGCTTTCTCATGAAGACCTAGGCATTTGAGAAAGCCCATCGTTAGAATATACAAGCCAAGTTCTACAATGAAAATTCCCACTAGTATATGAAAGTGATAACTCAAGAGACTCTCTATATGAAGAACATGGTGGTACTCTGAAGCACAAGTGTGGTAAAAGGATAGTAACATTGCCCCTTCTCTCATTTTCTCTCTTTTTTTGTTTTGTTCTGGTGGGCTTCTTTGGCCTCTTTTATTTTTTAAGTCCGGAGTCTCATCCCGACTTACTGGCGAATCATAGTCTCCATCATCCTTTCCTCACTGGGGCAATGCTCTAGTAATGATGATCATCGCACTTTTATTTACTTACAACTCAATATTACAACTCGATGTCTAAAACAAAGTATGACTCTATATGAATGCCTCTGGCAGTGTACTAGGATGTGCAATGATCTAGCATAGCAAAGATATAAAAAAATGGACAAGCCATGAAAACATCATGCTAGCTATCTTACGATCATGCAAAGCAATATGACAATGATGCTCAAGTCATGTATATGAACATGATGGAAGTTACATGGCAATATATCTCGGAATGGCTATGGAAATGCCATAATAGGTAGGTATGGTGGCTGTTTTGAGGAAGATATAAGGAGGCTTATGTGTGATAGAGCGTATCATATCATGGGGTTTGGATGCACCGGCGAAGTTTGCACCAACTCTCGAGGTGAGAAAGGGCAATGCATGGTACCGAAGAGGCTAGCAATGTTGCAAGGGTGAGAGTGCGTAAAATCCATGGACTCAACATTAGTCATAAATAACTCACATACTTATTGCAAAAATCTACAAGTCATCAAAACCAAGCACTACGCGCATGCTCCTAGGGGGATAGATTGGTAGGAAAAGACCATCGCTCGTCCCCGACCGCCACTCATAAGGAAGGTAATCAAAGAAACACCTCATGCTTCAAATTTGTCATACAACGGTTACCATACGTGCATGCTACGGGACTTGCAAACCTCAAAACAAGTATTTCTCAATTTCACAATTACTCAACTAGCACGACTCTAATATCACCATCTTTATATCGCAAAACTATTGCAAGGAATCAAACATATCATATTCAGTGATCTACACGTTTTATGTAGGATTTTATGACTAACCGTGTGAATGACCAATTCCTGTCATCTCTATAAATAGATATAAGTGAAGCAAGAGAGTTTAATTCTTTCTAGAAAAGATATGCCCATGCTCTAACAAGTATAAGTGAAGCAAAAGAGCATTCTACAAATCGTGGTTTTCTATGTGAAGAGAAACAGGCAATCCAAACTTCAAATGATATAAGTGAAGCACATGAAGCATTCTATAAACCCGTACTCAAAAGATATAAGTGAAGTGCAAAGAGCATTCTAGAAATCAACCATGGACTATCTCATACCCGCATGGTGCATCAGAGAAAAGTGAAAACCAAATGTAAAAAACGCTCCAAGATTTGCACATATCGCATGAACGAAACGAATCCGAAAACATACCGATACTTGTTGAAGAAAGATGGGATGCCTTCCGGGGCATCCCCAAGGTTAGACGCTTGACTCTCCTTAAATATTTACTTGGGGTGCCTTGGGCATCCCCAATATTGAGCTCTTGCCTCTCCTCCTTCTCCTCACATCGAGACATCCTCGATCTTCGAACACTTCATCCACACAAAACTCAACAGAAAGTTCGGTAAGATCCGTTAGTATAATAAAGCAAATCACTACTCTAAGTACTGTTGAAAACCAATTCATATTTTGTTTTTGCATTGTAGCTACTGTAATATAACTTTTCCATGGCTTAATCCACTGATAGAAATCGATAGTTTCATCCAAATAAGCAAACTATGCATCAAAAACAAAATTTGTCTTAAACAGGACAGTCTATAGTAATCTGAACATTCACCATACCTCTGGTACTCCACAAATTCTGAAAAAATTAGGAAAAAAACAATTTGTATAGAAATACAGTGCAAAAAGTTTCAGAACCGTTTGACATTCCAGTAAAAAATGTAAAATCGCGCACTACAGCCAAAGTTTCTGTCTTGCACCGCACAAACCAACAAGCAATGTAAACATCCTAAAGGCAAATCTTGGCACATTATTTTTATTTTTAAACTTTATAAAAGCCCACAACAGAAATAAATGACTCTCTAAAACTTCCGGGTTGTCTCCCTGGCAGCGCTTTCTTTAAAGCCATTAAGCTAGGCATATAGTGCTCAAGTAATGGATCCACCCGGATCCCAAGGTATATCAAAGCCAATTTTAATTAACAATGATTTGTTATTTAGTAGTGAGCACAAAGTAACATATATCATGCAACAACGAAGTCTAACTCTCTTCCTATGCATCGGCATGCCATAAAAGAACAATTCATGCACACATACTAAAGGCCAATGCATATTATAAACAGTTTCTTGCAATTTTATCTTATTGGAAGCATGGAGAGGCAGAGATGTAGTTCCTCTCTCATAATAATTGCAAGTAGGAGCAGCAAGCACATGCATATTATATTCATCAAAATCATCATGTGTAGTAGTAAAACGCAACCCATCAATATAATCCTTAATAAGGGCAAACTTCTCCGATATAGTGTAGTCGGGAGAATTCAAAAAGATAATAGGACTATCATGCGTGGGTGCAATAGCAACAATTTTATGTTTAACATAAGGAACAATAGCAAGTTCATCTCCATAAGCATAATTCATATTGGCATCTTGGCCACAAGAATAACAAGCATCAAGTTCATCAAAAAGGGATATTTCAAACGAATCAACGAGATTATAGCAATTATCATGGCATTCATCCTTCGGTAAGAACGAAGGGACATTAAATAATGTATGAGTTGGAGAGGTACTCTCATTAGAAGGTGGGCACGGGTAGCTAATCCGATCTTCCTCCTTTTGTTCTTCGCTCCCCTCATCATCTTTTTCATCCAATGAGCTCACAGTTTCATCAATTTCTTCTTCCATAGACTCCTGCAAAATATTAGTCTCTTCTCGGACAGCGGAGATTTTCTCAATAAATTCATCAATATCATAATTGTATTTATAATTCTCATAGCAATATTTAAGGATAGCTCAATTTTCAAGTCTATAAACTGAATCATCAAAATCTTCAAACTCTTTAAACACATATTCAATTTCGCAAGCACCCTTAAAAGCAACAAATTATTCTATTCATTCCACATCATAGTAATCATATATACCATTAGCATAAGAAGCTAAGGTTTCATTATCATCAAATTTGCATGAAAAGGGAAGGTGTGGAGCATTCATCCTAGAGCAACAAGTATAATCATGTCTCAAGCATAGATCCCGAGCATACCAGCGCAACATATAAATTTGATCCCATAATAGTTTCCCTTTTTGAGTCAAGCGATAATCCCTAAAGTATTCACATTGATGCAATGTGTCTTTCATTACATAATTGAATGGGGTTTTCTCAGGATTATTAAAGTAGTGCATAATATCTTTCACATAATGAGCATCGAGGGTTTTAGGAGGTTCCCCATCTCCATGAGTAGCAAGTAAACCTAATTTTTTTGGTATTTCATGTTCCATATCCATAACTAAAGATAGAGAACAACATAAAACAGCAAATAAAATCCACTCAGTGATAAAGCAAACAAGCACACACGAGAATATTCACCCCACGCTATTGCTCCGCGGCAACGGCGCAAGAAAAAGGTCTTGATAACCCACAAGTATAGGGGATCAATTGTAGCCTCTTTCGATAAGTAAGAGTGTCGAACCCAACGAGGAGCTAAAGGTATAAAAAATATTCCCTCAAGTTCTATCGACCACCGATACAACTCTACGCACGCTTAACATTCGCTTTACCTAGAACAAGTATAAAACTAGAAGTACTTTGTAGGTGTTGTTGGATAGGTTTGCAAGATAATAAAGAGCATGTAAATAAAATCTAGGGGCTGTTTAGATAAAGACACAATAAAGTTAGTATAGCGAGTGTGGAAAAGTGGTGGTAGGAGTTGCGAAATTGTCCCTAAGCAATTGACTACTTTACTAGACCGATAGCAAGTTTTATGTGGGAGAGGCCACTGCTAGCATGTCATCCCTGACTTGGAATTCTATGCATCCAAAACTACTAACATTCATTAAGGTAAAACCCAGCCATAGCATTAAGACATATTGGTCCCCTTCAATCCCGTATGCATCAATTTCTATGCTAGGTTGAAGCTTCTGTCACTCTTGCCCTCCAATACATAGTCCTATCAACATACAACTAACCCTATGGTGTGATCCACGCGCGCGCTCATATGATGGGCACCAAAGGACAACAACATAACCACAAGCAAATTAAACCAATCATAGCAATTCACCAATTACCGATAGGACAACGAAAATCTACTCAGACATCATAGGATGGCAACACATCATTGGATAATAATATGAAGCATAAAGCACCATGTTCAAGTAGAGGGTACAGCGGGTTGCTGGAGAGTGGACCGATGTAGATAGACAGGGGAAGGTGATGAAGATGTTGGTGAAGATGACAGAGGTGTTGGTGTAGATTGCGGTGACGATGATGGCCCCGGCGGCGTTCCGGCGCCACCGGGAGAGAGGGGAAGAGAGCCCCCCTTCTTCTTCTTCCTTGACCTTCTCCCTAGATGGGAGAAAGGTTTCACCTCTGTTCCTTGGCTTCCATGGCATGGGAGGGGTGAGAGCCCCTCCAAGATTGGATCTGTCTCTCTGTCTCTCTCTGTTTCTGCGTACTAGATTCTGGTCTTTCACCGTTTCTTATATACCCGGAGATCCGTAACTCCGATTGGGCTGAAATTTGGACATGATTTTTATCCGGATATTGGCTTTCTTGCAGCGAAAGAAGGGCACCAACCGCCTTACGGAGTGGCCACGAGGGCCCAGGGCGCGCCCCTCACCCTCGTGGGCCCCTCGGGCATCGTCTCGCGTTGATTCCACTTCCCAAAATTCACATATATTCCAAAAAAAATCTCCGTCAGTTTTTATCCCATTTGGACTCCGTTTGATATGGATTTTCGACGAAACAAAAAACATGCAACAAACAGGAACTGGCACTAGGCACTGGATCAATATGTTAGTCCCAAAAATAGTATAAAAAGTTGCCAAAAGTATGTAAAAGTTGTAGAATATTGGCATGGAAGAATCAAAAATTATAGATACGACGAAGACGTATCAGCTGCCGGCCTCCTCGGCAAGTGCTTCCTCTTCCGCCCTGGTGGCAATGTACGCCAACTCTTCTTCAGTGGTGGGGCGGATGAGCTGTGGCTCGTCACGAACATACCTCTCCGACAAGTTGTCGAAGAATGTCTACACCAGCTCCGCTTTTGGCTCGGCCCAGGTCGAATCGAGGCCGTGCGCGTTGAAAACCGGCATCATGGCGATACTAGTGGTCAGGCAAGAGTTGTTGCTCAATGGGACCACCTCCGCTGGCAACCCGAATAGGTTATCAGACTTGCTGGCCTTGGCGGCCTTCCCGGTCTTCTCGGCCTTGCCGGTCCTCTCAACCCTACCGACCTCGTCAACCTTGAGCTGGAAAAGCCTCTAACAAAGATGAGCATGCTGCAGCACTGTGAAGTTGTGATTCAGGCCGGGGCGGAGCCTCATGATGTCGATCGCATTCCTGAAGTCCCTGGCCGGCCTCCTCTTATTGTGCAGCGGGGCAATCCGGCGGCGGATGAAGTCGGCCCCGATCATCTCGAGTGTAAGCCTGGCCGAGGCGAGGCGATGGATCCTGGTGATGGCAACCGTGAGCTTCCCATCGTCAGCGTCGAGCTCGCCCCAGTCCTTACCGCGGACCGGCGGCCTCCGACGGACCTGGCAGAACTCCTACGGATCTGTCTCCTCAATCCAGCACCAATGGCCCCGCCACTCGTCCCACCTCTCCTTCTAGGAACCCTCTGGGTACGTGCCCCTGCTCTGGGTCCTCGGGATCCAAGTGATGCAGCCAGAGATGGCACCCCTGCCTGGATGCGAGGGGTGAAGTAATGGCCGAAGAGCATCGTGCTGGGGTGCAGTCCGGCAAAGCCCTCACAAAGGTGAGCAAAGAAGGCCATGCATGCCACGGCGTTCGGCGTAAGATCTAGAAGGCGGAAGCCGTAGGTGTGCATGATGTCATTGAAGAAATCTAAGAAAGGGGGCAGAGCCCGCAGGAGAAGTAGTCGACAAAGAAAGGATATCGATTTGGACCGGGCTTGGTGAAGGAGGCAGGGACGATGCGCGTGGCGGGATGCCCCGTCGTCTCCCTCCCCCACAGGCACCTGAACTTCTCCCTGAGGGTGAGCGCGTCGACCGTCGAGGTGAAGAGGGCGTACCGCGTCCGCAGCTTCACCAACACGCTCTCCGGCACCTCCTTCCCCCATGCGTCCTTGGCCGCTCACTTGCCCTTGGTTGCCTTGGGCGCCATGGCGGCTGAGAAGGGGCGAGGGATCAAGGGCAATGGGGGCGCGACGGCGGCGAGCAGAGGCGAAAGCTCCAATTTGCGCTCGAGGAAGAAGAGGGGAACGGCGGTTCCAAGATTGGAAAAGGTGCGGAGGGTAAAAGAGCAGCGCCCCTGCAGTTTCCTCTTTTTTATGGGGATGACACGGGCACACATAGTAGCTAGTCCAAGAACTGAAGAACACGAGATAAACACAGACAAGCAAGACTAGGGTTTTACGCATCGTGTGCGGCCCGAACCTGGGTAAAAATCCCCTCGCGTTGATCGCGACTTGCTCTTTGCGCAGCTCTTCGCCCCCGTCAACCGTAGTAGGGGTCCTCGGGATCCCATAGGTGTTGTTTTCCCCGACACAAGCATTAAGCATGGCAAAGTCATAACAACATCAATCTCAGAACATAGTGGATACTAGGGATCAAGCCCTAACAAAACTAACTCGATTACATGATGAATCTCATCCAACTCCTCACTGACCAGCGAGCCTATGAAGGAATTACTCACTCCCGGTGGGAAGCATCATGGAATTGGTGATGAAGGAGAGTTGGTGATCACGAAGACCGAAGATTCCCCTGTCTGGAGCCCTGAACAGGCTCCAAATTTGGACTCCCAACAAAGAACTGGAGGTGGCGGCGGCTCCCTATCTTGGAACGCGATGAAACTTTCTCCCTTAATTTTTTTCTCTGAAAATAGGATTTTATAGCGTCAGAATTAGGGTCTGCGGGGCCACGAGGTGGGGACAACCCACCAGGCGTGCCAGAGGGGAGAGGCGCCCTGGTGTCTTGTGCCCAACCAGGGGGCACCCTCAGTGGTTCTTGGCTCCAGTATTTTTCTTTTGTAGTAAAACAATTCTCCAAAAAGTTTTGTTCCATTCCGAGAACCTTTTATTTCTGCACAAAAACAACACGGTGGTAGTTCTGCTGAAAACAGCGTCAGTCTAGGTTAGATTCATTCAAATCATGCAAATTAGAGTCCAAAACAAGAGCAAAAGCATTAGGAAAAGTAGATATGATGGAGATGTATCAGTCCTCGCCCTCTCGATCCAGCAAGAAAGGCGAAGTAGGAGATGAGTTTCGGCAGCACGACGGCGTGGTAACGGTGGTGGTGAAACTATTTCCGTAGGGCTTCGCCAAGCACAACGGATTTAGGACGGAGGACGAACTAGAGGGAGAGGGGGCGCCGACACACGGCTTGGTGAATCGTGGTGTCCCCTAGGGGCTAGCCCTGCTCCTCTATTTATATGTTGAGCCCTGGGTCGTTTTTGGAGATAGAGCCTCCTCAAAGTTGGTTTGGAACGCAAGGAAGAGTCCTTCTCGGTTTCCAGTACCAGACAGGTCCTCAGCATCTGGCCCAGATGCCATGGGCCTCGGCGTCTGGCCCAAGGCTAGGCGCCAGGGTCCCTAGCGTCTGGTCCCTGATCTCCGGAAACCTTTCTTTTGCATCGAACTAAAGCCCCGTGGGCCTTACCCCTTGGCCCAACCATATCATCCTATATATCAATCTTTACATCCAGACCATTCCGGCGCTCCTCATCATGTCTGTGGTCTCATCCGGGACTCTAAACAACATTTGGTCACCAACATACATAACTCATATAATACTATATAGTCAATGAACGTTAAGCGTGCGGACCCTACGGGTTCGAGAATGATGTAGACATGACCGAGACGCTTCTCCGGTCAATAACCAATAGCGGTACCTAGATGCCCATATTTGTTCCTACATATTCTATGAAGATCTTTATCAGTCGGACCTTTATGACAACATATGTAGTTCCTTTTGTCTGTCGATATGTTACTTGCCCGAGATTCGATCGTCGGTATCCACATACCTGGTTCAATCTCATTACCGACAAGTCTCTTTACTCATTCTGTAATACATCATCTCGTAACTAACTCCTTAGTCACTTTGCTTGCAACCTTCTTGTGATGTTGTATTACTGAGAGGGCCTAGAGATACCTCTCCGTCACACGGAGGACAAATCCCAATCTCGATCCATGTCAACTCAACAGACACCTTCAGAGATACCTGTAGAGCATCTTTATGATCACCCAGTTACATTGTGATGTTTGATAGCACACAAGGTATTCCTATGGTATCCGGGAGTTGCATGATCTCATGGTCAAAGGAATATGTATTTGACATTAAGAAAGCAGTAGCAATAAACTGAATGATCATATGCTATGCTAACGGATGGGTCTTGTCCATCACATCATTCTCCTAATGATGTGATCCCGTTGTCAAGTGACAACACATGTCTATGGTTAGCTAACCTTAACCATCTTTCGATCAACGAGCTAGTCTAGTAGAGGCTTACTAAGGACACGATATTTGTTTATGTATCCACACATGTATTTAAGTTTCCGGTCAATACAATTCTAGCATGAATAATAAACCTTTATCATGATAAAGCAAATATAATAATAACCACTTTATTATTGCCTCTAGGGCATATTTCCAACAACCTAGCCATTGCACTTCGGTCCCACCGAGCTGGTATAACGGTCTCATCGGAAAGCCTAACAGTCAAGTCTTTTGCACTAGTCAGTCTCACCGAGATTTTCATATCGGTGCCACCGAGTTGGGTCAAAAGCTTGTAACAGTTTGATTTTTGGTCCTGCCTATTTATACCCTCCACCACCACTTACTCCCTAAGAGAGCCATCAGAATGAAGCACAAATTCCACCATTCATTTTCTGAGAGAGAACCACCTACTCATGTGTTGAGATCAAGAGATCCATTCCTACCATATGAACCTTGATTTCTAGCCTCTTCAAGTTGCTTTCCACTCCAATCCTTCTCCTACCCCAAGCCAAATCTGTGAGAGAGAGATTGAGTGTCGAGGAGACTATCATTTGAAGCACAAGATCAAGGAGTTCATCACCAACACAACATCTATTACCTTTTGGAGAGTGGTGTCTCCTAGATTGGTTAGGTGTCATTTGGGAGCATCCAAGATCATGTGGAGTTGAACCAAGGAGTTTGTAAGGGCAAGGAGATCGCGTACTTTATAAAGATCTGCCCGAGTGAGGCTAGACCTTCGTGGATGGAAGCCATGGTGGAATAGACTGTTGGGATCTACGGTAGGGTGCGTCGATTGCAAATTAAGAAAATTCCTACGCGTAGATCAACCAAGAACATGCTACGGGAGATAGATCACAGATCGTTACCACTAGACGCACAGTGCCGTGCAGCAGAAGAAGAGTTGGGGCAGCGCATCCGCCTGGTTTGTCTCCTCCTCGTATGATATCCCTTGAATAACCGGTCGTCGGGTCCCACGTACTGGTTCGCTGGAGCGGTGCAAGTGCACCGCCTCTAACCGTATCCGCGCGTGGAGGAGGAACACCATGCGGCAAACTGCTAGGTCCGATCGCACGGTCAGCAGCGAGTGGAGGTGGCTATTTCGCAACACATGCAAAACATAGTGACGGCGTCGAAGCCCTCAACCAAATGAGTGTGCCGCACCCCCACTATATATAGGCATCCATCGCAGGCTCAACATTTCGGCCTCGCACAGATCCTAAATCCCAAAGTCTATTCGTCCTGGATCTGAGTCCGAGAAGGATCACATCTGACTCGTGGAGTCGGATCGGGCCTCACAGGTTCCTTCCCTTAAGCGCGCGACCCCTTAGGTTCAAGTCGGCTTGATCGCAGGTCGGATCACCTCCGACCTACTCGGCTGGTAGTGGCCTCTAGCAAGGCGTGTCAACCACCAAGTAGACAATGAAGCCGGTTGGCGAACATGTACAACATGTCACACTTATGTTCCCTTTGCCACACGATATATGTTGTCGGGCTCAAGGCGAGTCTGTCATCCTTGTGCTAGCCCAACCTCTTTCTCATTCCAATGATGTCGACCACAAACCAAATTATCTCATAATCCTTGTCGCATGGCCATGCTTATCTTGGTCGAATCACACACGAGGGAACCAGAGTATATCTCTCCTGATCGGAGGGGCAAATCCCATCTTGCTCGACCATATCTCGCAGCATGGGTCTGGAGAAGCCCGAAACCTACCTTTGTAACTACCCAGTCACGGAGTAGTGTTTGGTCAGCCAAAGCAGGTCTGACACCATCCCGAGTACATGCGCCAGCTCATGTCTTAGGACATAGAACGTATGTTGTACTAGAGACTCACAGATGACATATCGCTGCATCTCATAGGTGGGTCTGTCCGACTCGGACCTTATCTAAACTCGGATCCGACTGCGTCAAATCCAACCAGATACTTCCGAGGCCATATTATCTGGCTAGCATCCAATGCTCCATGGCTAGTGAGACCGAGCCATCCACGGTGTCATACGGCTGCGCGTCCACACAACCCTTTTGACTAGGGACCTTTTGGAAGTCATCATACAATATCACTACAAAAAAAGACACATCTGTGACATTTTGGGCCGAACGAATTTTTTTTCTGTCATGCTTATGACACTTCTATGACGATAATTGTGACAAAACCCGGTATCATCATAGATGTGGTGGGCTCCTACTTCTATGACAAAAAATCATGATAGAAAATGGGATTTTCGTCTTGGGCGGGCCAGAGACGCAGCTGCATGACATTCTTTGGGCCATCCATGTCAGAAAAACTGTGGTAGAAGCAAGGGCGAGGAAAATATCGGGGAGTTCCCGATTACGGTGGCTGGTCGGGGCCGAGCGATGCGCGTTTCTCTCGTACACGTACGCGCGTGGGTGCGAGGCGTTGGGCTCTAACTGAACCCGAGCGAGGCATTCCCCTACTGAACCCGAGCGATTGCACTGCAGGCTACTCGTTACTGAACTCGAGCGATCGATCGATCTGGCTGTTAACTGAACCAGATCGAGGGATTCCTTCACTACTGCTGCTAACTGAAGCCGATCGAACCTGCTGCCTCTTGATGAACAGTGAGCGTTGTTGGGGGGTTGGATGAACAGTTCCCGGTGGGGGTTGGATGAACAGGACCCCGTGGTAGTAGAGGCCATTGCCGCTGGATGATCAGGACCCTGATCGAGCCGGTTGGGGGTGGATGAACAGGACCCCGTGGAGGGCTGGATGAACAACAACCGGTGGAGGGCTGGTTGAACAGTAGCCGGTGGAGGGCTGGATGAACAGTAGCCCGTGGAGGGGTCGTTGAATAGGACCCCATGGAGAGGGCTGGTTGAACAGTAGCCGGTGGAGGAGCGGTGGAGGCTGGATGAACAGGAGCCCGTGGATGAACAGTAGCAGGTGGAGGCGGGAGGGAGATGTCGTGGATGAACAGTCGCAGGTGGAGGCTGGAGGAGGTCGACGGTGGATGAACAGTAGCCCGTGGAGTCCCGTTTTGCGGTACGCCACACCCCTCCCGATGAACAGGCGCTACTAGGGAAAACCCTAGTAGTAGCGCTTGTTTCCTAACTAGCAGTAGCGCTTGTACAAGGGCTACCACTAAGGCGCTACAGCTAACTGTTAGCAGTAGCGTTGGAAAGCGAGCACTACTGATGTACTCTAGTTAGCAGTAGTGCTTTTCTCAGAAAGCGCTACTGATAATAGTAAGTAGCAGTAGCGTTTCTTTCGAAAAGCGCTGCTGCTAAATTTTTCCTGTATTTTGGAAAATACATCTTATTTTCGTTGTGGTTTTATATACAGTACTTTCATCATATGATTTTATGACCATGATTAGTTATTATATATAACAATGGGTGAAATGAACGTGGAGTAGATTCAAGTGGAGGCAACATGTGGTGCATGTCGAAAGTACTACTAATCCAGACTTGATCTAGTTTGGATTAGTAGTACTTTCGATGTGCACCACATGTTGCCTTCACTTGAATCTAATCCATGTTCATTTCACCTACTGATATATATAATAACTCATCATGCTCATATAACAACTTAGCATCATGCATCATCGATCGTAATAATAAATAACTCATCATTGGTATCATAATAACAAATCCTACTCATCATCATCGATCATACAACTTCTACTCGTTATCATAATAACAAGTCATACTTATCATCATCATAATCATCTAACCAATCCTACTTAATTGTTCTTGGCACATGATCATGAGTATTAGCTAGGACCTAAATACCCTCTCTAAGGTAAAATAGCATAAAACAAGATAGGCCCTGACTCTCCATTATGGAGAATGGAGATTATCCTATCTCCAATTCTTGCCCTTCGCACAATGTTGCTTCCAAATAGCTCCCTACGATTGACCATACATTTTTTTCCAATCTTTGATAGTCATGTCTTCATCGTTTTAGAAATCTGGTATGAATAGGAGTGATTCGCAGGATGACCTGTCCGTAAGTTCAAAACATCAAGGCGACCTTTCCGAAACATCAGATGAGGCACACAATCCTTCGGGATTTTCTGTTGGAAAACATAGTAATTACTTCGTAGTTAGCAATGTAGCTGAGTTTTAGAAGAATTTATGCAAAAGATGCACGGATGTCGTAATAGTAAAAAATCTTACCATGACATCTCCATGGATGTTACCATAGTTCAACATGTGCACTAGTGGCACGTATTGACCATAATGTCAGAGTAAATAGCCACGGGTAGCCTAACCGACTGCCCCTGGCTCTTCAGAAAATTATCAGGCCATTTGGGCCTTCAAGCATTTCAAGCATTGGGCCGCCTTCCCTGGCCGGCTACCTCTGAAGCCGACTCTCGAAAGGCGACCCAGCCTCAGCAACCTCCCCCCAGGATAACCATGGGGCGGCCGACTCCAGGAAGCCGACCATAGAGGATGCCGACCTCCCGAAGCCGGCCACGAAGAGCGCCGACTCCAAGAAGCCGGCCAAGACCGCAACCACCAAAACTACACCCACATAACGGTGAAAAGACAGGGTGTGGCCACAGTGCGGCCCACTACCCCCGAAGCCCGAGGCAGGCATGGCCACAGGACGCCGTACGGGGCGGCCATCTCCCGTCCGGCTCGGCACTGTAGCCATGCTGGCCTCAACGTCACCCATGACAGGCGCCAGTACGGCCCACGGGTGGCGGGCCCCTTTAGCCAGAGAGAGGTGCGAAGGTGGCCCGGCCTCCCCCAGTCGGCCAAGGGCGTAGCCGGCCCCCAGAAGCCGGCTACCCCCTCCCTCGAAGCATGTGCCACATTAAGGAGACAAGACGAGGTAAGGCTACAGTGAGAGCCCCCGAGGCGGCCCACTGTAGCCACGCTTACCTCAACGGAGCCCTCGTCATCAGGGGCGAGGCTACAGTAAGCAGCCGTCGACAAGACCCTAGGCGGCGGGGCCGGCCTGTCGACCAAGAGGCCGGCAGCCGGCGGGACCCACCCGTCGGCGGGCCCCAACGACCGGCGGAGAAGCCGGCAAGCGTAGACACTGACGGCTGGGACCAGCGCCCAGCCGGATTACAATTGTACCCCCGGGAGGTAGGCCTATATAAACCCCCCGGGGCACCCATGCAAAGGGTTGGCTTCTTAGCATTACACACACACCATAGAGAGAGGGAAGCAAGAGCTAGCCTTGCTCTTCTTCTCCCTTGGACCAAATAACTCTAGGAGCATTTGTAGCTACTCATTCTGATCTAGTGATCATGCGGAGACCCCGCAGAGCAGGATTAGGGGTGTTATCTCCTCGGAGAGCCCCGAACCTGGGTAAGATTCGCCGGCGTGCATGTCTCCGCCTCATCCCGTTTCCAGGCACCGGCGATGTCTTACTGGCACCCACAATGATAAGCCATCCATTGTCATATGTCGCACCTACCACCCGACACATAATGTGGAGGAGTTTGATAATAGATATTGTAATTCTCAAGATCAGTAATAAATGAGATTAGATGATTTTTCTCCTGATAAGTTAATTATGAGCCATCGGTGTAGTAGGTTCTGTCTACCATCTTCCGCACATTCTTTGAAGAATGAAAATAAGCTATCAATGGAAATAAGCTGTCAACTATTTTGAAATAAACAATATAAATTGCTTAATAACTATGTTTGAGAAACTCACATAGCGGTAGAATTGGAAGCATATCAACAAGGACCCAAATGTCCATATTGGCTTGGGCATTGTCAGGATCACCAAGATCCATGGTGACAAGCATACCCTCATGAAAATCACACATCTTGCAAAGTGCTTCCCAATTCGGGCAACCAAAATGGGATACGCTCTCAGAGTTGTGTAGATTTACATCAGAATCCATACCATGATTGGTCCTTAGGAAAATTTTCTTTCTTTCCATACTTTCATGATCTTCAAAATCCATCCTCTCCAAGACATAGCATCTTGCATGGCATGGGATAAGCTAGTCAAATTGTAAAAGACGAAAATTACACGTTGAAGTAGTAGAAGTCGTGCTTAATTACGAAAAACACACTTGTTGTCGTTGTGTACCGTTGCAACATCGAAGGTCTCCTGGAGCTTAATGCTGAAGCGCCGACCTTCGTCCCGGTGAGGCCTGTCGCATAGACCCCGGTCGTCATTGCACTAGTCGCACTCCCCCGGGAGACTTTCGTCGTCCGATGACTACATTTCCTAGGTTCATAATTCAAAGATTAAACTTGTACAATGAAATATATGTACTACAGAAACAAAATTAGATCATTATTATTCATCACGGTTTGACTATCGGTCTGCCGAGTCTTTTCTTGAAAACTCTCAGCTCAAGTGGTGTATACATTCGACCGTTGGTGATCATCGCTCCTCCTTTCGTCCCCGAGTGCATTACACCAAAATGTCTAGCACACGGGAGCGAAGGAGAAGGTACCCCCACGACAACAGTCGGGAGTTTTTGTCCTCTCATATATGGTGGAGACTCTCCCTCACTGATTCCTCTCTGACATTTGCGCCCGTCGGTGATGGTCGTTACTCCTCCTTCCCCTAGTGCATAACAAAGGTCACTACTGCAGGATGCTGCTAACACGACACTATGATCAGAGACCCTTCGACGAAACTGTGTGCGATGCCATAATTGCAAATGGTGGTGTAAAAAAATCATCAAAAAAGGTGCAAAACATTTGCGATGGCGGAGCCATCAAACACGGTTCAAATTTTAGTTGCGTGTGCGATGAAGGGCATACGGTTCAGTTCAATTAACTATTTGCGATGAGGAGGAACAAAAGAAACGGGCAACCAGATGGAGGTGTGTGCGATATACAACATACGGTTCACTAGGATGAACTGTTTGTGATTAGGCAACACAAAAGAAACGGTCAACCAGATGAAGGTGTGTGCGATATACGGCATGCGGTTCACTCGGATGAACTGTTTGCGTTGAGACATGAGAACAGAAATGGTTCAACTTAACAAGATGTGTGTGATACGCGGCAAACAGGTCTGTAATCAAAAATGTGTGTGAAGACCGATAATAACACAGAAGGTTGCGGCTAATAAGACGTGTGTGTTGTTCGATGGGATTGCATGCAGAACAACAACATATATATATATATATACACACACACTTATAAGGACATGCTTGCATAACCAAATTAAACATCCACTTACATAGGTGGCTACTACAACCATGGCATTTGCACACACCAACGTAAACTGCTTGTGATGGAATAAGCCGTGTGTGTTGCGGCCAAACGCTTGCTGGTATATAACCTTAAATTTAACCAAAAAAGTGTTAATGCATGTTACAAAAATTGTATAGCTGGAAACTATGTTCAAATACGACTCGAACGATATAATCTTTGGTGACATGCATTCGTATTTCATTAGTTATATCCTACTTATAAACCAGGATGGGGGTATAGTAGGTAATTAAATCGCAAACATTTTTTTTATCAACCGTATGTGTACGTGTCCTTTCGTCCTCCTCTCGCACGTCTTGTCACCCCGCTACCGCAGACGGCTTACAACGCAAGCTTGCGCAGCGCACGGGGGCGTTCTTTTGGCCAAACGGTGGCGCCAATGAATCGTCGGTGAGCCTGTTCCCGCGCAACCTCGCACATTCCCGCCCAAGCTTCCCGCCCGACTCGATGAAATCCCCCAAAATCCCAATGCTTAGCGGCCTGCTATAAAAACCCTCACGGCCGGCGAGTCATGCGTCACATTTTCCCCTCCCGCCCTGTAGCTTATCTCGTCTGCTTCTCCCACAATCGCCAATGGCACCGGTCCGTCGTCGTCGCTCAGCCACTCCGCCTTCATCAGAGGACAGCTCCAGCTGGGAGGCTACACTGCGGTGGGGGCGCAGTCCCCGGCGTAGTGTAGTGCGTGTGGCGTCCCTATTGGGTGTACGCGGAACACCCACCACACACTCCGCCACCGCTACCCGTCGGCTGCTGTTGACGACCGCCGTTGCCACCACACCACCGTCGAAAGCCAGGGCCATATCCCGCTCCGCTGCCGCGGTCCGAAGGCGGGAGGTGGTCGTCGTGGCCGCCACCCCACTGCCGGCCACTGCTACCTCTTGAGCACTGCGTTGGTTTTCCCTTGAAGAGGAAAGGGTGATGCAGCAAAGTAGCGTAAGTATTTCCCTCAGTTTTTGAGAACCAAGGTATCAATCCAGGAGGAGGCCACACGCAAGTCCCTCATACCTACACAAACAAATAAGAACCTTGCAACCAACGCGATAAAGGGGTTGTCAATCCCTTCACGGCCACTTGCAGAAGTGAGATCTGATAGAGATGATAAGATAATATTTTTGGTATTTTTATGATAAAGACTAAAAGTAAAGAAAGCAAAATAAACGGCGCCAGAAATAACTTCTTGACAGGAGATTAATATGATGGAGAATAGACCCCGGGGCCATAGGTTTCAGTAGTGGCTTCTCTCAAGATAGCATAAGTATTACGGTGGGTGAATAAATTACTGTCGAGCAACTGATACAAAAGTGCATAATTATGAGAATATCTAGGAATGATCATCTATATAGGCATCACGTCTGCGACTAGACCAACTGCTGCATGCATCTACTACTATTACTCCACACATCGACCGCTATCCAGCATGCATCTAGAGTATTAAGTTCATAAGAACAGAGTAACACATTAGGTAAGATGACATGATGTAGAGGGATAAACTCATGCAATATGATATAAACCCCATCTTTTTATCCTCGATGGCAACAATACAACACGTGTCATTTCCCCTACTGTCACTGGGATCGAGCATCGCATGATTGAACCCAAAGCTAAGCACTTCTCCCATTGCAAGAAAGATCAATCTAGTAGGCCTAACCAAACTGATAATTCAAAGACACTTGCAAAGATAACCAATCATACATAAAAGAATTCAAAGAAGATTCAAATACTGTTCATATATAATCTTGATCATAAACCCACAATTCATCGGATCTCGACAAACACACCGCAAAAAGAGTTACGTCGAATAGATCTCCAAGAAGATCGAGGAGAACTTTGTATTGAGATCCAAAGAGAGAGAAGAAGCCATCTAGCTAATAACTATGGACCCGAAGGTCTGTGGTAAACTACTCACACATCATCGGAGAGGCTATGGTGTTGATGTAGAAGCCCTCCGTGATCGATGCCCCCTCTGGCAGAGCGTCGGAAAAGGCCCCAAGATGGGATCTCACGGGCACAGAAGGTTGCGGCGGTGGAATTAGGTTTTCGTGGTGCTCCTCGATGGTTTCGGGGTACGTAGGTATATATAGGAGGAAGAAGTAGGTCGGTGGAGTTACGAGGGGCCCATGAGGGTGGAGGGCGCGCCCAGGGGGGTAGGCGCGCCCCCTACCTCGTGGCCTCCTCGTTGATTGCTTGACGTCCACTCCAAGTCCTCTGGATCACGTTTGTTCCAAAAATAACTCTCCCGAATGTTTCATTCCGTTTGTACTCCGTTTGATATTCCTTTTCTGGGAAACACTGAAATAGGCAAAAAAAACAACAATTTGCACTGGGCCTTGGGTTAATAGGTTAGTCCAGAAAATAATATAAAAGTGTATAAATAAGCCCATTGAACATCCAAAACAGAATATACAATAGCATGGAGCAATCAAAAATTATAAATACGTTGGAGGCGTATCAAGCATCCCCAAGCTTAATTCATGCACGTCCTCGAGTAGGTAAATGATAAAAATAGAATTTTTGATGTGGAATGCTACTTAGCATATTCTTCAATGTAATTTTCTTTATTGTGGCATGAATGTTCAGATCCGAAAGATTCAAGGTAAAAGTTTAATATTGACATAAAATAATAATACTTCAAGCATACTAACAAAGCAATTATGTCTTCTCAAAATAACACGCCAAAGAAAGTTATCCCTACAAAATCATATAGTCTGGCTATGCTCTATCTTCACCACACAAAGTATTTAAATCATGCACAACCCCGATGACAAGCCAAGTAATTGTTTTCATACTTTTGATGTTCTCAAACTTTTTCAATCTTCACGCAATACATGAGCGTGAGCCATGGACATAGCACTATATGTGGAATAGAATGGGTGTGGAGAAGACAAAAAAGGAGAAGATAGTCCCACATCAACTAGGCGAATCAACGGGCTATGAAGATGCCCATTAATAGTTATCAATGTGAGTGAGTAGGGATTGCCATGCAACGGATGCACTAGAGCTATAAGTGTATGAAAGCTCAACAAAAGAAACTAAGTGGGTGTGCATCCAACTCGCTTGCTCACGAAGACCTAGGGCATTTTGAGGAAGCCCATCATTGGAATATACCAGCCAAGTTCTATAATGTAAAATTCCCACTAGTATATGAAAGTGACAACATAGGAGACTCTCTATCATAACGATCATGGTGCTACTTTGAAGCACAAGTGTGGCAAAAGGATAGTAACATTGTCCCTTCTCTCTTTTTCTCTCATTTTTTGGGCCTTCTTTCTTTTTGTTCCTTTTTTGGCCTCTTTTTTTTCCGTCCGGAGTCTCATCCCGACTTGTGGGGGAATCATAGTCTCCATCATCCTTTCCTCACTTGGGACAATGCTCTAATAATGATGATCATCACACTTTTATTTACTTACAACTCAAAAATTACAACTCAATACTTAGAACATAATATGACTCTATGTGAATGCCTCCGGCGGTGTACCGGGATATGCAATGAATCAAGAGTGACATGTATGAAAGAATTATAAAGGTGGCTTTGCAACAAATACGATGTCAACTACATGATCATGCAAAGCAATATGCCAATGATGAAGCGTGTCATAATAAACGGAACGGTGGTAAGTTGCATGGCAATATATCTCGGAATGGCTATGGAAATGCCATAATAGGTAGGTATTGTGGATGTTTTGAGGAAGGTATATGGTGGGTGTATGATACTGGCGAAAAGTGCACGGTATTAGAGAGGCTAGCAATGGTGGAAGGGTGAGAGTGCGTATAATCCATGGACTCAACATTAGTCATAAAGAACTCACATACTTATTGCAAAAATCTATTAGTTATCGAAACAAAGTACTATGCGCATGATCCTAGGGGGATAGATTGTTAGGAAAAGACCATCGCTCGTCCCCGACCGCCACTCATAAGGAAGACAATCAATAAATAAATCATGCTCCGACTTCATCACATAATGGTTCACCATACGTGCATGCTACAGGAATCACAAACTTTAGAACAAGTATTTCTCAAATTCACAACTACTCAACTAGCATGACTCTAATATCACCATCTTCATATCTCAAAACAATTATCAAGTATCAAACTTTTCTTAGTATTCAATGCACTTATATGAAAGTTTTTATTATACCCATCTTGGATGCCTATCATATTAGGACTAATTTTATAACCAAAGAAAATTACCATGCTGTTCTAAAGGACTCTCAAAATAATATAAGTGAAGCATGAGAGATCAATAGTTTCTATAAAATAAAACCACCACCGTGCTCTAAAAGATATAAGTGAAGCACTAGAGCAAAATTGTTTAGCTCAAAAGATATAAGTGAAGTACATAGAGTATTCTAATAAATTCCGATTAATGTGTGTCTCTCTCAAAAGGTGTATACAGAAAGGATGATTGTGGTGAACTAAAAAGCAAAGACTCAAATCATACAAGACGCTCCAAGCAAAACACATATCATGTGGTGAATAAAAATATAGCTCCAAGTAAAGTTACAGGTTGACGAAGACAAAAGAGGGGATGCCTTCCGGGGCATCCCCAAGCTTAGGCTTTTTGGTGTCCTTGGATTTTAACTTGGGGTGCCTTGGGCATACCCAAGCTTAGGCTCTTGCCACTCCTTGTTCCATAATCCATCAAATCTTTACCCAAAACTTGAAAATTTCACAACACAAAACTTAACAAAATCCTCGTGAGCTCCGTTAGCGAAAGAAAAGAAAACACCACTTCAAGGTACTGTAATAAACTCATTCTTTATTTATATTGGTGTTAAACCTAATGTATTCCAACTTATCTATGGTTCATAAACTCCATTACTAGCCATAGATGCATCAAAATAAGCAAACAACACACGAAAAACAGAATCTGTCAAAAACAGAACAGTCTGTAGTAATCTGTAACTAACGCAAACTTCTTGAACTCCATAAATTCAAAAATAAATTACTGGACGTGAGGAATTTATCTATTAATCATCTGCAAAAAGAATCAACTAAATAGCACTCTCCAGTAAAAAGTTGTAGCTAATCTCGTGAGCGCTAAAGTTTCTGTTTTTTACAGCAAGATCGCAAAGACTTTCCCCAAGTCTTCCCAAAGGTTCTACTTGGCAAAAACACTAATTAAAACACAAAACCACATCTAAACAGAAGCTAGATGGATTATTTATTCCTAAACAGAACCAAAAAGCAAAAAAACTAAAATAAAATTGGGTTGCCTCCCAACAAGCGCTATCGTTTAACGCCCCTAGCTAGGCATAAAGGCAAGGATAGATCTAGGTATTGCCATCTTTGGGATGCAATCCATAAGTGGCTCTCATGATAGATTCATAAGGTAATTTTATTTTCTTTCTAGGAAAGTTTTCCATGCCTTTCCTTAACGGAAATTGGAATCTAATATTTCCTTCCTTCATATCAATAATTGCACCAATCGTTCTAAGGAAAGGTCTACCAAGAATAATAGGACACGAAGGATTGAAATCTATATCACGAACAATGAAATCTACGGGTACATAATTCCTATTTTAAACAATAATAAAATCATTAATTCTTCCCATAGGTTTCTTAATGGTGGAATCCGCAAGGTGCAAGTTTAAAGAACAATCATCAAATTCACGGAAACCTAGCAAATCACACAAAGTTTTTGGAATTGTGGAAACACTAGTACCCAAATCACACAAAGCATAGCATCCATGATCCTTAATTTTAATTTTAATAGTAGGTTCCCACTCATCATAAAGTTTTCTAGGGATAGAAACTTCCAATTCAAGCTTTTCTTCATAAGATTGCATTAAAGCATCAACGATATGTTTAGTAAAAGCCTTATTTTGACTATAAGCATGCGGAGAATTTAGCACGGATTGCAACAAGGAAATACAATCTATTAAAGAACAATTATCATAATTAAATTCCTTGAAATCCAAGATAGTGGGTTCATTGCTATCTAAAGTTTTGACCTCTTCAATCCCACTTTTACCAAATTTTGCATCAAGATCTAAAAACTCCGAATCATTGGGATGCCTTTTAACTAAAGTTGACTCATCTCCAGTCCCATCATTATCAAGATTCATATTGCAAAACAGAGATTTAATAGGGGACACATCAATTACTTTTAGATCTTCATCCTTATTACCCTCCAAATCTTCCGGTTTAGCGGCCATCTTATTGACTAAGGTGGCCTGCTTATCCGAAATTTGGGCTATTAATTTTTCAAGATGAGCAAACTGAGATCTCAAGCCATAAAATTCCTTAGACATATCATCAAGCTCTTTATTCATGTACCCCATAAAGCTTTTTTGTTCTTTAAGCTCGTTTCTAAAGAAATTAGTATGCTCAAATTGCAAAGTCATAAAGCTTCTGACGTTGTTTTCAATTTCTTCCAACCTTTTAAGGTAAGGATCAACATTTTTAGGCAGAGCCATTAGGGCAAACAGACAACAAGAAGCAAGCGAAAAAGAGGCGAACGGAAAGAGAGGGCGAATAAAACGGCAAGGGTGAAGTGGGGGAGAGGAAAACGAGAGGACAATGGCAAATAATGTAATGCGAGGGATATGAGTTTGTGATGGGTACTTGGTATGTCTTGACTTGTGCGTAGACTCCTCGGCAACGGCGCCAGAAATCCTTCTTGCTACCTCTTGAGCACTGCGTTGGTTTTCCCATGAAGAGGAAAGGGTGATGCAGCAAAGTAGCATAAGTATTTCCGTCAGTTTTTGAGAACCAAGGTATCAAACTAGTAGGAGGCCACACGCAAGTCCCTCGTACCTACACAAACAAATAAGAACCTTGCAACCAACGCGATAAAGGGGTTGTCAATCCCTTCACGGCCACTTGCGGAAGTGAGATCTGATAGAGATGATAAGATAATATTTTTGGTATTTTTATGATAAAGACTAAAAGTAAAGAAAGCAAAATAAACGGCGCCAGAAATAGCTTGTTGACGGGAGATTAATATGATGGAGAATAGACCCGGGGGCCATAGGTTTCAAAAGTGGCTTCTCTCAAGATAGCATAAGTATTACGGTGGGTGAACAAATTAATGTCGAGCAATTGATAGAAAAGTGCATAATTATGAGAATATCTAGGCATGATCATGTATATAGGCATCACGTCCGCGACAAGTAGACCGACTCCTGCCTGCATCTACTACTATTACTCCACACATCGACCGCTATCCAGCATGCATCTAGAGTATTAAGTTCATAAGAACAGAGTAACACATTAGGTAAGATGACATGATGTAGAGGGATAAACTCAAATATGATATAAACCCGATCTTTTTATCCTCGATGGCAACAATACAATACGTGTCGTTTCCCCTATTGTCACTGGGATCGAGCACCGCATGATTGAACCCAAAGCTAAGCACTTCTGCCATTGCAAGAAAGATCAATCTAGTAGGCCAAACCAAACTGATAATTCGAAGAGACTTGCAAAGATAACCAATCATACATAAAAGAATTCAGAGAAGATTCAAATATTGTTCATAGATAATCTTGATCATAAACCCACAATTCATCGGATCTCGACAAACACACCGCAAAAAGAGTTACATCGAATAGATCTTCAAGAAGATCGAGGAGAACTTTGTATTGAGATCCAAAGAGAGAGAAGAAGCCATCTAGCTAATAACTATGGACCCGAAGGTCTGTGGTAAACTACTCACACATCATCGGAGAGGCTATGGTGTTGATGTAGAAGCCCTCCGTGATCGATGCCCCCTCCGGCAAAGTGCCGAAAAAGGCCCCAAGATGGGATCTCACGGGGACAGAAGGTTGCGGCGGTGGAATTAGGTTTTCGTGGTGCTCCTCGATGGTTTCGGGGTACGTAGGTACATGTACGAGGAAGAAGTAGGTCGGTGGAGCTACGAGGGGCCCACGAGGGTGGAGGGCGCGCCCCCTGCCTCGTGGCCTCCTCGTTGATTGCTTGACGTCCACTCCACGTCCTCTGGATCACGTGTGTTCCAAAAATAACTCTCCCGAAGGTTTCATTCCGTTTGGACTCCGTTTGATATTCCTTTTGTGCGAAACACTGAAATAGGCAAAAAAAACAGCAATTTACACTCGGCCTTGGGTTAATAGGTTAGTCCCAAAAATAATATAAAAGTGTATAAATAAGCCCATTAAACATCCAAACAGAATATATAATAGCATGGAGCAATCAAAAATTATAGATACGTTGGAGACGTATCAAGCATCCCCAAGCTTAATTCCTACTCGTCCTCGAGTAGGTAAATGATAAAAATAGAATTTTTGATGTGGAATGCTACTTAGCATATTCTTCAATGTAATTTTCTTTATTGTGGCATGAATGTTCAGATTCGAAAGATTCAAGATAAAAGTTTAATATTGACATAAAAATAATAATACTTCAAGCATACTAACAAAGCAATTATGTGTTCTCAAAATAACATGGCCAAAGAAAGTTATCCCTACAAAATCGTATAGTCTGGCTATGCTCTATCTTCACCACACAAAGTATTTAAATCAGGCACAACCCCGATGACAAGCCAAGCAATTGTTTCATACTTTTGATGTTCTCAAACATTTTCAATCTTCACGCAATACATGAGCGTGAGCCATGGACATAGCACTATATGTGGAATAGAATGGTGGTTGTGGAGAAGACAAAAAAGGAGAAGATAGTCTCACATCAACTAGGCGTATCAACGGGCTATGAAGATGCCCATCAATAGATATAAATGTGAGTGAGTAGGGATTGCCATGCAACGGATGCACTAGAGCTATAAGTGTATGAAACCTCAACAAAAGAAACTAAGTGGGTGTGCATCCAACTCGCTTGCTCACGAGGACCTAGGGCATTTTGAGGAAGCCCATCATTGGAATATACAAGCCAAGTTCTATAATGTAAAATTCCCACTAGTATATGAAAGTGACAACATAGGAGACTCTCTATGATGACGATCATGGTGCTACTTTGAAGCACAAGTGTGGCAAAAGGATAGTAACATTGTCCCTTCTCTCTTTTTCTCTAATTTTTTGGGCCTTCTTTTTTTGGCCTCTTTTCTTTCTCTTTTTTTTCCGTACGGAGTCTCATCCCGACTTGTGGGGGAATCATAGTCTCCATCATCCTTTCCTCACTTGGGACAATGCTCTAATAATGATGATCATCACACTTTTATTTACTTACAACTCAAAAATTACAACTCAATACTTAGAACATAATATGACTCTATGTGAATGCCTCCGGCGGTGTACCGGGATATGCAATGAATCAAGAGTGACATGTATGAAAGAATTATAAAGGTGGCTTTGCAACAAATACGATGTCAACTACATGATCATGCAAAGCAATATGACAATGATGAACCGTGTCATAATAAACGGAACGGTGGTAAGTTGCATGGCAATATATCTCGGAATGGCTATGGAAATGCCATAATAGGTAGGTATGGTGGCTGTTTTGAGGAAGGTATATGGTGGGTGTATGATACCGGCGAAAAGTGCGTGGTATTAGAGAGGCTAGCAATGGTGGAAGGGTGAGAGTGTGTATAATCCATGGACTCAACATTAGTCATAAAGAACTCACATACTTATTGCAAAAATCTATTAGTTATCGAAACAAAGTACTACGCGCATGATCCTAGGGGGATAGATTGGTAGGAAAAGACCATCGCTCATCCCCGACCGCCACTCATAAGGAAGACAATCAATAAATAAATCATGCTCCGACTTCATCACATAACGGTTCACCATACGTGCATGCTACGGGAATCACGAACTTTAGAACAAGTATTTCTCAAATTCACAACTACTCAACTAGCATGACTCTAATATCACCATCTTGATATCTCAAAACAATTATCAAGTATCAAACTTTTCTTAGTATTCAATGCACTTATATGAAAGTTTTTATTATACCCATCTTGGATGCTTATCATATTAGGACTAATTTTATAACCACAGCAAATTACCATGTTGTTCTAAAGGACTCTCAAAATAATATAAGTGAAGCATGAGAGATCAATAATTTCTATAAAATGAAACCACCACCGTGCTCTGAAAGATATAAGTGAAGCACTAGAGCAAAAAAAATTAGCTCAAAAGATATAAGTGAAGACCATAGAGTATTCTATGAATGAAATCTATGCTTAATTACTGAATTTTAGTTGCAAAATTTAGACAGTGCTAGTGATTTCTAGCTCCATATTTTGACAAATCGCAGTGTTACAAGGATTAACAAATGGCAACGTTACTAGATCAACAAATGTAAATCTTTTCAGTTTGACAAATGGCAACATACCCAATATGACAGATGCAAATCTTACCAAATTGTTTGTACGTGGTTGCACACGGGTCATCCAAAACAACCGTTTGCGTTGAAGGGATGCACAAATCCTGTGTTACTGCTCTCACTTTGCATACGGGTGTTCTATCTAAAACGTTTGTGATCAAGAGTTGCACAAATCCTGCTCGGCACATTTCCCTTTGGCTTCCTGGGGAAGCTGTCGGTTTGCATACGGGTGTTCTAACTAAAACGTCTGCGATGAGTGTTTTATATTTAAAAACCGAATTAAACTACGGCTTGGGCGCCATTAATGGAGAGGATGCGAGCAAGGCGGGCGGCCATGGAAGTCAAAGGGCTCGCTTCCCTGTGAGCCTGTGCAGCATACAGCTCGCACGCTTCCCGGTGAGCCTGCGCACTCGAGGACAGCTTGCATGCCTCTCGGTCAGCCTGCGCACTGGACGGCGCTCGCACGCCTCCCATTCAGTCAAGGTCAAGCAGCTGTCCGCACGGCACCTCCTACAGCCATTAAAACCAAGACACATGGCGTCACGTGAATGGTTAACAGAACGCACACAATTTAAATTATGCAAAACGTTTGAGATGTTACAGTGGCAGCTATTTGTTTCAAAATGCCGTTGTTGGTTGTTATTCGAGTGCGCCTTCTCTCAAAATGGACACGAAAAATACCACAGCATGTCGGGTGCCATTCCATTAAAGCATGCTAAGTTTCATGAATTTCAGACGAGTTTTGGATTTACTAGAATTTAAAAACAAAGTATCTCAACGTTTTGCCGACAATCAACATTGCCCTGGTGTTTGAAATTCATTCCCATTTCTTGCATGGGACCTAAGCATGCCCCGAATGACTCATATTTGATTTTATAACCAATTTATATGCACTGGAGCTTGTGCATGTAGTTCAAATTTGAATTATGCACATGAAATGCCTAGAAAACCCAGTTAATGTATAAAAATGTCCAAACGAACCCCCAAAAATTCCAAAAGTAAACACAACACTCCTGTTGTTCTATGTTGACACTAGAAAATTTTTGAAAGCAAGAAGAGGCAACGGATATCGTTTCATCCCCAAAGGTGGCATGTTCCCTACCGAAACCATCACACTTGTTGTGAGAAGCTAAAGTATGTGAGAAGCTTATACCCAAACCTGCCCCAAATGGGACAACTTTTTACCACGGCATGTTGATGCCGCTCCATGATAGCATGCCAAGTTTCATGAATTTCAGACGAATTTTGGATTTACTAGAATTTAAAAGCCATCTATCTCAATGTTTTCGGCCGAGTGGCGGTGGCAGGGTGTTTGAAATTCATTCCCATTTCTTGCGTGGGACCTAAGCATGCAACCAAGGACACATATTTAATTTTTCAACTAGTTTATATGCACTGGAGAATGTGCATGTAGTTCAAATTTAAATTATGCGCATAAAATGCGTGGGTAACCCAGTTAATGTATAAAAATGTCCAAACGAACCCCGAAAAATTCAAAAATTGAACACAACACTCCTGTTGTTCCATGTTGACACTCGAAAGTTTTTGAAAGCAATAAGGGGCAATGGATATCGTTTCGTCCCCAAAGGTGGCATGTTCCCGACCGAAACCATCATGCTTGTTGTGAGAAGCTAAGGTTTGTGAGAAGCTTATACCCAAACCTGCCCCAAACGGGACAAAAAATTTACCACGGCATGTTGATGCCGCTCCATGATAGCATGCCAAGTTTCATGAATTTTAGACGAGTTTTGGATTTACTATAATTTAAAAGCCATGTATCTCAATGTTTGCTGCCGAGTGGTGGTGGCAGGGTGTTTGAAATTCATTCCCATTTCTTGCATGTGACCTAAGCATGCAACCAAGGACACATATTTGATTTTTCAACTAGTTTATATGCACTAGAAAATGTGCATGTAGTTCAAATTTGAATTATGCGGATAAAATGCGTGGGAACCCCAGTTAATGTATAAAAATGTCCAAACGAACCCCCAAAAATTCCAAAATTGAACACAACACTCCTGTTGTTCTATGTTAACACTCGAAAAAATTGAAAGCAATAAGAGGCAACGGATATCGTTTCGTCCCCAAAGGTGGCACGTTCCCTACCAAAACCATCACGCTTGTTGTGAGAAGCTAAGGTTTGTGAGAAGCTTATACCCAAACCTGCCCCAAATGGGACAAATTTTTTACCACGACATGTTGATGCCGCTCCATGATAGCATGCCAAGTTTCATGAATTTCAGATGAGTTTTGGATTTACTAGAATTTAAAACCAGGTATCTCAAAGTTTGTGGCCGAGTGGCGGTGGCAGGGTGTTTGAAATTCATTCCAATATCTTGCATGGGGCCTAAGCATGCAACCAAGGACACATATTTGATTTTTCAACCAGTTTATATGCACTGGAGAATGTGCATGTAGTTCAAATTTGAATTATGCGCATAAAATGCATGGGAAACCCAGTTAATGTATAAATATGTCCAAACGAACCCCAAAAATTCCAAAATTGAACACAACACTCTTGTTGTTCTATGTTGACACTCGAATTTTTTTGAAAGCAATAAGAGGAAACGGATATCGTTTCGTCCCCAAAGGTGGCACGTTCCCTACCGAAACCATCACGCTTGTTGTGAGAAACTAAGGTTTGTGAGAAGCTTATACCCAAACCTGCCCCAAATGGGACAAAATAATTTACCACGGCATGTTGATACCGCTCCATGATAGCATGCCAAGTTTCATGAATTTCAGACGAGTTTTGGATTTACTAGAATTTAAAAATAGGTATCTCAATGTTTGTGGCCGAGTGGCGGTGGCAGGGTGTTTGAAATTCATTCCCATTTCTTGCATGGGACCTAAGTATGCAACCAAGGACACATATTTGATTTTTTAACCAGTTTATATGCACTGGAGAATGTGCATGTAGTTCAAATTTGAATTATGCGCATAAAATGCGTGGGAAACCCAGTTAATGTATAAAAATGTCCAAACGAACCCTGAAAAATTCCAAAATTGAACACAACACTCATGTTGTTCTATGTTGACACTCGAAAATTTTTGAAAGCCAAAAGAGGCAACGGATATCGTTTCATCCCAAAGGTCGCACGTTCCCTACCGAAACCATCACACTTGTTGTGTGAAGCTTATACCCAAACCTGCCCCAAATGGGACAAAAATTTTACCACGACATGTTGATGTCGCTCCATGATAGCATGCCAAGTTTTGTGAATTTCAGACGAGTTTTGGATTTACTAGAATTTATAGTCCAGGTATCTCAATGTTTGCCGCCGAGTGACGGTGGCAGGGTGTTTGAAATTCATTCCCATTTCTTGCATGGGACCTAAGCATGCAACCAAGGACACATATTTGATTTTTCAACCAGGTTATATGCACTGGAGAATGTGCATGTAGTTCAAATTTGAATTATGCACCTGCAATTCCTACAGAACCAAGTTAATGTATAAAAATGTCCAAATGAACTCTGAATAATTCCAATTTTTTTGACGACACACCTATAGTTGCATGTCCACTGCAGATAAAAGTTCTAACAATTCAAACACCATCCTTTGTAGCTGTGACCACATTACATAATTCAAATCAAGACGATAAATCAAGTAGATTGCACACAGTTTATTATCACCAACCGTGTGAGATGCAGCACAAAATATCTTGGAGCACCGTCGGTGTATAGTATGCCTATGGCTTACGCGAGAAGGTGTGTCAGCTAAAGTCCACAGCCGGCGTGTCAAGCACACTAGCTCAGTCCCCAAATATCATTTGACTGTTCATTCGTCGCCGCTGAAAGATGGGGACGTGGACCCACGTCGTGAGGGCTACTTCGGCGGCCCACTCCGGTGAGAGCGCGGCCGCAGCCGCCAGGCGCGTGCTAACAAGCTTTGTGAGGGCGACCGCAGTCTGCGTCCGGGCAGCCAAGGCAGCCCAAACGGCAGTTGTTGCTTCTCAGGCGGCGGCAACAGCATCTTTGTCGGAGATAGCCACTGGCGAGAGCGGCACAGCAGCTGTCCGTTCCGCAGCGGCGGCCTTAGCCCTGATGGAGGCCGCCCACTACCATGTTGAGGACATCCACGCCTAGCTCCTCGCGGTCACCGCACAAATCGAACAAAGCTTCTCCGACAACGGTCAGCAACCCATGACCGAAGAGCTGGCAATCGCCGAGAGAGTTCGAGCAGCTGTCCGTTCCTGCGCGGCATACCTTGCCACGACGGAGCCCGCCAGAGCCCAGATCACGGCCACCCATGCCCAGCTCGTGGTGGCCTATGCCAAAGATATGGTGGACGCGGATGGCGAGATGCTTGCCGATTATGGTGCAATTGTTGCCATGGAGCCCCTTGTTGGGGAACGTAGTAATTTCAAAAAATTTCCTACGCACACGCAAGATAATGGTGATGCATAGCAACGAGAGGGGAGAGTGTTGTCCACGTACCCTCGTAGACCGATAGCGGAAGCGTTATCACAACGCGGTTGATGTAGTCGTACGTCTTCACGATCCGACCGATCAAGTACCGAACGTACAACACCTCCGAGTTCTACACACGTTCAGCTCGATGACGTCCCTCGAACTCCGATCCAGCCGAGTATTGAGGGAGAGTTTCGTCAGCACGACGGCGTGGTGACGATGATGATGTTCCACCGATGCAGGGCTTCGCCTAAGCTCCGCAACGGTATTATCGAGGTGTAATATGGTGGAGGGGGGCACCGCACACGGCTAAGAGATCTCAAGGATCAATTGTTGTGTCTCTGGGGTGCCCCCCTGCCCGTATATAAAGGAGCAAGGGGGAGGCAGCTAGCCAAGGGGAGAGGCGCGCCATAGGGGGGAGTCCTACTCCCACTGGGAGTAGGACTCCTCCTTTCCTTGTGGGAGTAGGAGAAGGGAAGGGGGAAGGAGAAAGAAGGAAGGGTGCGCCCCCCTTCCCTAGTCCAATTCGGACCAGACCATGGGAGGGGTGCGGCCACCTTTTGAGGCCTTTCTCTCCTTTCCCGTATGGCCCATTAAGGCCCAATACGAATTCCCGTAACTCTTCGGTACTCCGAAAAATACCCGAATCACTCGGAACCTTTCCGAAGTCCGAATATAGTCGTCCAATATATCGATTTTTACGTCTCGACCATTTCGAGACTCCTCGTCATATCCCCAATCTCATCCGGGACTCCGAACTCCTTCGGTACATCAAAACTCAATAAAACTGTCATCGTAATGTTAAGCGTGCGGACCCTACGGGTTCGAGAACTATGTAGACATGACCGAGACACGTCTCCGGTCAATAACCAATAGCGGGACCTGGATGCCCATATTAGCTCCCACATATTCTACGAAGATCTTTATCGGTCAGACCGCATAACAACATACGTTGTTCCCTTTGTCACCGGTATGTTACTTGCCCGAGATTGGATCGTCGGTATCTCGATACCTAGTTCAATATCGTTACCGGCAAGTCTCTTTACTCGTTCCGTAACACATCATCCCGCAACTAACTCATTAGTCACAATGCTTGCAAGGCTTATAGTGATGTGCATTACCGAGTGGGCCCAGAGATACCTCTCCGACAATTGGAGTGACAAATCCTAATCTCGAAATACGCCAACCCAACAAGTACCTTTGGAGACACCTGTAGAGCACCTTTATAATCACCCATTTACGTTGTGACGTTTGGTAGCACACAAAGTGTTCCTCCGGTAAACGGGAGTTGCATAATCTCATAGTCATAGGAACATGTATAAGTCATGAAGAAAGCAATAGCAACATACTAAACGATCGAGTGCTAAGCTAACGGAATGGGTCAAGTCAATCACGTCATTCTCTTAATGAGGTGATCTCGTTAATCAAATGACAACTTATGTCTATGGCTAGGAAACATAACCATCTTTGATTAACGAGCTAGTCAAGTAGAGGCATACTAGTGACACTCTGTTTGTCTATATATTCACACATGTATTATGTTTCCGGTTAATACAATTCTAGCACGAATAATAAACATTTATCATGATACAAGGAAATAAATAATACTTTATTATTGCCTCTAGGGCATATTTCCTTCAGTCTCCCACTTGCACTAGAGTCAATAATCTTGTTCACATCGACATGTGATTTAACACCAATAGTTCACATCACCATGTGATTAACACCCATAGTTCACATCTTCATGTGACCAACACCCAAAGGGTTTACTAGAGTCAATAATCTAGTTCACATTGCTATGTGATTAACACCCAAAGAGTACTAAGGTTTGATCATGTTTTGCTTGTGAGAGAAGTTTAGTCAACGGGTCTGCCACATTCAGAGCCGTATGTATTTTCCAAATATTCTATGTCTACAATACTCTGCACGGAGCTACTCTAGCTAATTGCTCCCACTTTCAATATGTATCTAGACCGAGACTTAGAGTCATCTAGATTAGTGTCAAAACTTGCATCGACGTAACCTTTTACGATGAACCTTTTGTCAGTTCCATAATCGAGAAACATATCCTTATTCCACTAAGGATAATTTTGACCGTTGTCCAGTGATCTACTCCTAGATCACTATTGTACTCCCTTGCCAAAATCAGTGTAGGGTATACAATAGATCTGGTACACAGCATGGCATACTTTATAGAACCTATGGCCGAGGCATAGGGAATGACTTTCATTCTTTTTCTATCTTCTGCCGTGGTCGGGCTTTGAGTCTTACTCAATTTCACACCTTGTAACACAGGCAAGAAACACTTTCTTTGACTTTTCCATTTTGAACCACTTCAAAATCTTGTTAAGGTATGTACTCACTGAAAAAAAAACTTATCAAGCGTCTTGATCTATCGCTATAGATCTTGATGCTCAATATGTAAGCAGCTTCACCGAGGTCTATCTTTGAAAAACTCCTTTCAAACACTCCTTTATGCTTTGCAGAATAATTCTACATTATTTCCGATCAACAATATGTCATTCACATATACTTTATCAGAAATGCTGTAGTGCTCCCACTCACTTTCTTGTAAATACAGGCTTCACCGCAAGTCTGTATAAAACTATATCCTTTGATCAACTTATCAAAGCGTATATTCCAACTCCGAGATGCTTGCACCAGTCCATAGATGGATCGCTGGAGCTTGCATATTTTGTTAGCACTTTTAGGATTGAGAAAACCTCCTGGTTGCATCATATACAACTCTTCTTTAATAAATCCATTAAGGAATGTAGTTTTGTTTATCCATTTGCCAGATTTCATAAAATGCGGCAATTGCTAACATGATTCGGACAGACTTAAGCATAGATACGAGTGAGAAACTCTCATCGTAGTCAACACTTTGAACTTGTCGAAAACCTTTTTGCGACAATTCTAGCTTTGTAGATAGTAACACTACTATCAGCGTCCATCTTCCTCTTGAAGATCCATTTATTTTCTATGGCTTGCCGATCATCGGGCAAGTCATCCAAAGTCCACACTTTGTTCTCATACATGGATCCCATCTCAGATTTCATGGCCTCAAGCCATTTTGCGGAATCTGGGCTCACCATCGCTTCTTCATAGTTCGTAGGTTCGTCATGGTCTAGTAACATAACCTCCAGAACAGGATTACCGTACCACTCTGGTGCGGATCTTACTCTGGTTTACCTACGAGGTTTGGTAGTAACTTGATCTGAAGTTACATGATCATCATCATTAACTTCCTCACTAATTGGTGTAGGAGTCACAGGAACAGATTTCTGTGATGAACTACTTTCCAATAAGGGAGCAGGTACAGTTACCTCATCAAGTTCTACTTTCCTCCCACTCACTTCTTTCGAGAGAAACTCCTTCTCTGGAAAGGATCCATACTAAGCAACGAATGTCTTGCCTTCGGATCTGTGATAGAAGGTGTACCCAACTGTCTCCTTTGGGTATCCTATGAAGACACATTTCTCCGATTTGGGTTTGAGCTTATCAGGATGAAACTTTTTCACATAAGCATCGCAACCCCAAACTTTAAGAAATGACAACTTTGGTTTCTTGCCAAACCACAGTTCATAAGGCGTCGTCTCAACGGATTTTGATGGTGCCCTATTTAACGTGAATGTAGCTGTCTCTAATGCATAACCCCAAAACGATAGTGGTAAATTGGTAAGAGACATCATAGATTGCACTATATCCAATAAAGTACGGTTATGACGTTCGGACACACCATTATGCTGTGGTGTTCCAGGTGGCATAAGTAGTGAAACTATTTCACATTGTTTTAACTGAAGGCCAAACTCGTAACCAAAATACTCTTCTCCACGATCAAATCGTAGAAACTTTATTTTCTTGTTACGATGATTTTCGCTTCACTCTGAAATTATATGAACTTCTGTTTCATTAAGTAGATATACCCATATCTGCTCAAATCATCTGTGGAGGTTAGAAAATAATGACACCTGCTACGAGCCTCAATATTCATCGGACCACATACATCTGTATGTATGATTTCCAACAAATCTGTTGCTCTCTCCATAGTTCCGGAGAACGGCGTTTTAGTCATCTTGCCCATGAGGCATGGTTCGCAAGCATCAATTGATTCCAAAATCCCATCAGTATGGAGTTTCTTCATGCGCTTTACACCAATATGACCTAAACGGCAGTGCCACAAATAAGTTGCACTATCATTATTAACTTTGCATCTTTTGGCTTCAATATTATGAATATGTGTATCACTACGATCGAGATCCAACAAACCATTTTCGTTGGTGTGTATGACCATAGAAGGTTTTATTCATTTAAACAGAACAACAATTGTTCTCTAACTTAAATGAATAACCGTATTGCAATAAACATGATCAAATCATATTCTTGCTCAACGCAAACACCAAATAACACTTATTTAGTTTCAACACTAATCCCGAAATTATAGGGAGTGTGCGATGATGATCATATCAATCTTGGAACTACTTCCAACACACATCGTCACCTCGCCTTTTACTAGTCTCTGTTTATTCTGCAACTCTCGTTTCGAGTTAGTACTCTTAGCAACTGAACCAGTATCAAATACCGAGGGGTTGCTATAAACACTAGTAAAGTACACATCAATAACATGTATATCCAATATACCTTTGTTCACTTTGCCATCCTTCTTATCCACCAAATAGTTGGGGTAGTTCCGCTTCCAGTTGACCAGTCCCTTTGCAGTAGAAGCACTTAGTCTCAGGCTTAGGTACAGACTTGGGCTTCTTCACTTGAGTAGCAACTTGCTTGCCGCTCTTTTTGAAGTTCCCCTTCTTCCCTTTGCCCTTTTCTTGAAACTAGTGGTCTCGTCAACCATCAACACTTGAAGTGGTCTCGTCAACCATCAACACTTGATGTTTTCTTGATTTCTACCTTCGTCGATTTCAGCATCACGAAGAGCTCGGGAATTACTTTCGTCATCCCTTGCATACTATAGTTCATCACGAAGTTCTACTAACTTGGTGATGGTGACTAGAGAATTCTGTCAATCACTATTTTATCTGGAAGATAAACTCCCACTTGATTCAAGCAATTGTAGTACCCAGACAATCTGAGCACATGCTCACTAGTTGAGCGATTCTCCTCCATCTTTTAGCTATAGAACTTGTTGGAGACTTCATATCTCTCAACTCGGGTATTTGCTTGAAATATTAACTTCAACTCCTGGAACATCTCATATGGTCCATGACGTTCGAAACGTCTTTGAAGTCCCGATTCTAAGCCATTAAGCATGGTGCACTAAACTATCAAGTAGTCATCATAGTGAGCTAGCCAAACGTTCATAACGTCTGCATCTGCTCCTGCAATAGGTCTGTCACCTAGCGGTGCATCAAGGACATAATTTTTTCTGTGCAGCAATGAGGATAATCCTCAGATCACGGATCCAATCCGCATCTTAGCTACTAACATCTTTCAACATAATTTTTCTCTAGGAACATATCAAAAAATAAACACAGGGAAGCAACAACGCGAGCTATTGATCTACAACATAATTTGCAAAATACTATCAGGACTAAGTTCATGATAAATTTAAGTTCAATTAATCATATTACTTAAGAACTCCCACTTAGATAGACACCCCTCTAATCCTCTAAGTGATCACGTGATCCATTTCAACTAAACCATGTCCGATCATCACGTGAGATGGAGTAGTTTCAATGGTGAACATCACTATGTTGATCATATCTACTATATGATTCATGCTCGACCTTTCGGTCTCCGTGTTCCGAGGCCATATCTGTTATATGCTAGGCTCGTCAAGTTTAACCTGAGTATTCCGCGTGTGCAACTATTTTGCACCCGTTGTATTTGAACGTAGAGCCTATCACACCCGATCATCACGTGGTGTCTCAGCACGAAGAACTTTCGCAACGGTGCATACTCAGGGAGAACACTTATACTTTGATAATTTAGTGAAGGATCATCTTATAATGCTACCGTCAAACAAAGCAAGATAAGATGCATAAAGGATTAACATCACATGCAATCAATATAAATGATATGATATGGCCATCATCATCTTGTGCTTGTGATCTCCATCTCCGAAGCACCGTGCTTGTGATCTCCATCTCCGAAGCACCGTCATGATCATCATCGTCACCGGCGCGACACCTTGATCTCCATCGTAGCATAGTTGTCGTCTCGTCAATCTTATGCTTCTACGACTATCGCTACCGCTTAGTGATAAAGTAAAGCATTACATGGCGATTGCATTGCATACAATAAAACGACAACCATATGGCTCCTGCCAGTTGCCGATAACTCGGTTACAAAACATGATCATCTCATACAACAAATTATATCACATCATGTCTTGACCATATCACATCACAACATGCCCTGCAAAAACAAGTTAGACGTCCTCTACTTTGTTGTTGCAAGTTTTACGTGGCTGCTACGGGCTTAGCAAGAACCGTTCTTACCTACGCATCAAAACCACAACGATAGTTTGTCAAGTTGGTGCTGTTTTAACCTTCGCAAGGACCGGGCGTAGCCACACTCGGTTCAACTAAAGTGAGAGAGACAGACACCCGCCAGTCACCTTTAAGCAATGAGTGCTCGCAACGGTGAAACCAGTCTCGCGTAAGCGTACGCATAATGTCGGTCCGGGCCGCTTCATCTCACAATACCGCTGAACCAAAGTATGACATGCTGGTAAGCAGTATGACTTATATCGCCCACAACTCACTTGTGTTCTACTCGTGCATAGCATCAACGCATAAAACCAGGCTCGGATGCCACTGTTGGGGAACGTAGTAATTTCAAAAAATTTCCTACGCACACGCAAGATAATGGTGATGCATAGCAACGAGAGGGGAGAGTGTTGTCCACGTACCCTCGTAGACCGATAGCGGAAGCGTTATCACAACGCGGTTGATGTAGTCGTACGTCTTCACGATCCGACCGATCAAGTACCGAACGTACGGCACCTCCGAGTTCTACACACGTTCAGCTCGATGACGTCCCTCGAACTCCGATCCAGCCGAGTGTTGAGGGAGAGTTTCGTCAGCACGACGGCGTGGTGACGATGATGATGTTCCACCGACGCAGGGCTTCGCCTAAGCTCCGCAACGGTATTATCGAGGTGTAATATGGTGGAGGGGGCACCGCACACGGCTAAGAGATCTCAAGGATCAATTGTTGTGTCTCTGGGGTGCCCCCCTGCCCCCGTATATAAAGGAGCAAGGGGGAGGCAGCTGGCCAAGGGGAGAGGCGCGCCATAGGGGGAGTCCTACTCCCACCGGGAGTAGGACTCCTCCTTTCCTTGTGGGAGTAGGAGAAGGGAAGGGGGAAGGAGAAAGAAGGAAGGGTGCGCCCCCCTTCCCTAGTCCAATTCGGACCAGACCATGGGGAGGGGTGCGGCCACCTTTTGAGGCCTTTCTCTCCTTTCCCGTATGGCCCATTAAGGCCCAATACGAATTCCCGTAACTCTCCGGTACTCCGAAAAATACTCGAATCACTCGGAACCTTTCCAAAGTCCGAATATAGTCGTCCAATATATCGATTTTTACGTCTCGACCATTTCGAGACTCCTCGTCATATCCCCGATCTCATCTGGGACTCCGAACTCTTTCGGTACATCAAAACTCAATAAAACTGTCATCGTAACGTTAAGCGTGCGGACCCTACGGGTTCGAGAACTATGTAGACATGACCGAGACACGTCTCCCGTCAATAACCAATAGCAGGACCTGGATGCCCATATTGGCTCCCACATATTCTACGAAGATCTTTATCGGTCAGACCGCATAACAACATACGTTGTTCCCTTTGTCACCGGTATGTTACTTGCCCGAGATTTGATCGTCGGTATCTCGATACCTAGTTCAATATCGTTACCGGCAAGTCTCTTTACTCGTTCCGTAACACATCATCCCACAACTAACTCATTAGTCACAATGCTTGCAAGGCTTATAGTGATGTGCATTACCGAGTGGGCCCAGAGATACCTCTCTGACAATTGGAGTGACAAATCCTAATCTCGAAATACGCCAACCCAACAAGTACCTTTGGAGACACTTGTAGAGCACCTTTATAATCACCCATTTACATTGTGACGTTTGGTAGCACACAAAGTGTTCCTCCGGTAAACGGGAGTTGCATAATCTCATAGTCATAGGAACATGTATAAGTCATGAAGAAAGCAATAGCAACATACTAAACGATCGAGTGCTAAGCTAACGGAATGGGTCAAGTCAATCACGCCATTCTCCTAATGAGGTGATCTCGTTAATCAAATGACAACTTATGTCTATGGCTAGGAAACATAACCATCTTTGATTAACGAGCTAGTCAAGTAGAGGCATACTAGTGACACTCTGTTTGTCTATATATTCACACATGTATTATGTTTCCGGTTAATACAATTCTAGCACGAATAATAAACATTTATCATGATACAAGGAAATAAATAATACTTTATTATTGCCTCTAGGGCATATTTCCTTCACCCCTTCCCCAGGAGACCGTCGGGCGCGAGCTGGACATGGAGGTGGCGGCGGAGATCAACGAGCACGAGCCGTAGTAGTACTCTTTGTTTTGTTTAATTAAGAGCGCCGGTCTTTAATTTGTTAGAGTAATGTTTAGGTCAGCTAGCTCTGTTTAATTTCTGAACTTGCTCGATTAAGAAGTTAGTCTCCTTTGTGTACCAAATTTTGCAATGACGTGGAGGACCACTGTAACCAGGGAAATTCGAACCAAATTTTTTTACGTTCAAACTCAACACACACGGGTTAAGCTATCTGAATCGTTTGTGATGTTCACATATCGTACACAGTTCTGAATAAGGGACCGTGTCTGATGACACTTTGCGCGCAAGTATTTTCGCTGAAGCGATTCCAAATTTTCAGCTTCCGCGGAAATATCTACCTCCCCGTCCCCTCCCCCTTACCAAAAGCCACATTTCCCCTCTTTCCGCCTTCCTTTCCAAGTTGAAACCTTCACTCCTTGCTTGCAGCGCCGCCGCCTCCTCGCCGGCGACCCTCCTTCATGTTGCTCGGCCTCGCCTATCCAGGCAGGTAATCCACACCGGACCCCCATTCTCCTCCTCCTTCCACATCCCACATGCCCCGACCGCCGGCGCGAGCGCGACACCTTCCACCCAAATCATCGACCCCTCCACCAAATAAGCGCCGCCCTAAGCCATGGTGCACGCAGTATAGCCAGGATCTCAAGGAGCATTTGGCAGCAGAGAAGCAAATCACGGCCGCACGCGCGGACGAGGTCGTGATGGCTGCCATTCATGCCGACCCCCAGATCTTGGAGGAGCACCTTGCCATTTGCTAGCTACGCCGGTTAAGCATGCTCGGTTTACCCGTTGCCTGTGCTGCTCCTGGCTTTCCTTCACAAATTCTAGTCAATTGTGCTATCTAATTTTACCATGCAACCTGTTGTTCTAGTGTATATGTTCTATATGTCATGCAGTGTGGTGCTCACTTATTAACTATTTTTTAATTAGTTGTCGTCTTCAGTTAACTATTTGGTTCAATTCTGCAAATGTGATGTTCAATTCTTCAGGCTCCAATTTTGTATTGTCTTCCATGTGAGAAATAAATCAGATTTATCTTTACAAAATACATGAGAAACGAATACAATTGCTATATTTCCAAGTTGTCAAGCATGTTTGGTTTGGCTATACATTGTGCAATGTGGTGCTCAGTTAACGTTTGGTTCATTTGTGTTGTGGTGTTTAGTTAACCGTTTGGTTCAATTCTGCAATGCGATGTCCAATAGTTGTGGGTGCATTCTGTTATTGTATACCATGTGAGGAATAAATTGAATTTGGCTATAGTAAATACATGAGAAACAAATACAATTGCTACAATTGGCTGTAGTTAAATTTTTGGTTAACTGTCTGATCTTCTATTAGGATTATGTTATATTGTGCAATGTGGTGCTCAGTTAATGTTGATTCATTTGTTGTGGTGTTTAGTTAACTGCTTGGTTCAATTCTGCAATGCGATGTCCAATTTTCGTGCGTAGAATTTTGTATTATTGTGCATGTGAGGAATAAATCGAATTTGGCTGCACTTAATACATGAGAAACATATACAAGTGCTATATTTCCTAGTTCTTAATCATGCTTGGTTTGGATAAATGGGTTTTCCATGTGGCTTGAATTAATTTGATGAATCTGCAATGTGCTTATTTTTCATCAACATATTTTACTAATAGCATGCGAACCCTTACTTAACCTGATGACTAACTACCTTATATGTGTTGCAGGGAAACAATGGGCAGAACTGAGGTTTACAATCGAGGTTAGCACGTGCATGCTCCGTTGTCTAATAGCACATTATTGTGCAATTGCAGGAACCATTCTAATATTTTGGTTTTTAACAATTTGGTCTTGCACATGTAGGTCCTGCTGTCAGAGGTTTTAACCCACTGTTCGACCCTTTTTGCATATGGGGAAATGAGTTGTCCATGAATATCAGTCAAGTCAAGAAACTCAGAAAGATTGTTAGGATAAAGAAATTAGCGACAAAAAACAACAAGATCTTTGTCTGCACAATGAAGGAGACATCAGTTCACTACAGGATGGTACTAACTATTATACCTTGCCTTTTTTTATTCCTTTGCACCATTTCCAATATAGAGAAGATATTTATGCACATCCTTGTTTTCAGGCCTTTCCAAAGCAGTTCACTGATGATTACCTCTCAAACCACCTGTATGGTCAGGAGGCGAGGAAGGTATTCATACAACACCCATGGTTCAATATTGAAGTGTTCCTGCAGAGGATGAAGGATGGATGGTCAATCATCCACAGGCACTGGTCTAAAGTTACAAAGACCTTCAACAACAATGAAGGCTCAATATTCGCCTTCTGCTTCAGCAGTTTTTAAGATGAGATACATCTGTCCATGTACCGTCTATGATGCTAATTTCAAAAATTTATAGATGTTGCATGTGAAACTTGGTCCTGGTGTAGTTGTGTAATGGGGTAGCTGAGTGCTGAAGCTATATGATGTTGTACTCTGATGTATTTCAATTATGAAAATAAAATATATTGTGTGCTTAATATGAAATGTCAATTAGATTAATAAATGGATTATGAATAATCAGATAATTAGCCTGCTAATTGGGTTTTGCTATTGCAAACGGTTGTTGAAAAAATACCGTGGACGATGTCCTCAGGCAACGCACACAATTTCTAGGAATAAACCGTGTTGGATCAATGAACAATCACACACGACTTTCTCTTGAAAACTGTTTGCATTAGGCAACCTTGTGCAAATGTTTACCACATAAAAATTGTGTGTGATGGACATCCTTTGCCACACAGTTTCTTCTACGGACCGTGTGTGATACATTCAATAACGCAAACGATTTAACGGAAAAAATTGTGTGTGATGTACCTGTGAACGGAAACGTTTTCCTTGGAGCGACTGTGTGGGATGTACGTACGAACGGAAACTTTTAGCGGGGACTGACGTGTGGGATGTACTTGCGGCCGGAAACAATTTGCCGTATAATTGTATTTTCTTTAGCTCTACTGTATGTATTTCTGTATTTGAGCGCTCGCCGGGTGCACACGACCTCATTTTGCCGAGCGTGTGTGCCAGGAGGACATATCCCCGACGGTTTCTGGGTCGTGTGGGAACGGACCCCCTATCACCCACACTCACTTGGCGATGGTTCCAAAGGCCGTCGCGGAAAGGGGTTAAAAACCATTTGTTTAGCAGCTCGCTGTACTAGTGGGTCTAGCACAAGGAGAAGAAGGAGAAACGGCCCCCACGACAACAGTCGGGATTCTTCGTCCTCTCTCATATATGGTGGATACACTCCCTCACTGATTTTTTGACCGTCGGTGATGGTCGTTATTCCTCCTTCCCCTAGGGCATAACAAAGGTCTAGCACAAGGAGAAGAAGGAAAAATGACCCCCACGACAACAGTCGGCATTCTACTTCTCTCATATATGGTGCAGACTTTCTCCCTCACTCATTTGTTGACTGTCATGTATGGAGCCTCGACAGACTTAAAGTCAACCCAAAATGTCGTTTAATTATTTTTCTAGAAAATCCAGGACACTCGATATTTCCTACATATTCTAGCACAAGTCATGCCAAAATTCACGGAAAAATCCGGCATGACCTTTGCTAAAAAAGGACATATCAAGCGCCTGAAATTTGCCGGAACGGAAATTAATCAACACTCCGGCAAAACATAGGCCACTCGGAGGTGTAACCTGCAAACATGGTGGACACTTGGGCAAGCACATATCCTATTTGAGCAACACAAGATATACATGTTTATATCTACATCATATGAGCATTCAGACTTGATGGTCATTTCATTTCAATGGTTGAAAATATGAACAAAAACATTTCAAAATATCTTATAGGACTCATATTGACATGGAGATTTGGCTGGTCTCACCTCGAGGTCGGAGGGGGTGGGTGACGGGGACGACGGCGGGGATGATGGAGGGGCTCCTTGATTTCTGCAAAAACAAAAAACCTACAAGCTATCAACTAATCAAATGCATACGCCTTGCATAGTGCTCTCCAATTTGAGCATTCAAAATAGGAGTAGTTCTCCAATTTGAGCATTCAATAAGCAAAACCAAATCGTAAAATAAATTAGTATTCAAATTAGCATGCATTCAATAAGCAAAACTAAATCATCTCTTGCCTCCGTACATCATCGAATATTATCACTAATACATCTCGAATAGTATCATACATATAACATCACTAATACAGCTAAAACCCTAGCGAACGACGGGTATCAGTGCAGGCGGTGGACACCCAAAGAGAAGGAACCATCACAAGATCATAGCTCCAGTGAGATCCCTGAAGAACCTGCCAAGTATTGGAGAACCTGCCCTCCGACGCAACCATGTAGCGACGGACGTGCTCGTCCTCCTCGCTGACACGGTGACGTACCACCTCCGCGAGGTCCTCAAGCCTCCGCACCGTCACTAGCCCACGCGACCACCACAAAAGAAGGTTTGGGTCAACGACGGGCTGGCTCCTCACCGAGCTGCACCCCCCGGAAGGTAGCACCTCCTAGTACCAGCCCGGCGGAGCCCAGTCCCAAACATGGCCCCTCTAATCAAGAAGGCCTCCTCCGCCGAGTCGACGACGACGATGCGGGATAGGCATCATCGACGTTGTTGCGGGAATAATTGCTTTAACTAAAAAATAAACTAGTTCTATTAATTTTCTTACTAAACATAAATTAGTTATATAGTAAAATTTTAATTAGATCATCAAATCTCATATACCTAAATTTTCTTACTAAAAATAAACTAGTTCTATTAATTCAACTAGTTCGACTAAGCACTTACTATAAATAAAAGTAAACTAGTACTTACTAAAAATAAACTAGTTCAACTAGTTCTATTAATGTTCTTACTAATCCTATTCAACACTTACTACAAACAGTAAAAAAACAATATTGAATTTCTTCTCTAAACTAAACACTATTGCCCTAAATTAACATCTACTTAGTTACTGAGGGAGTCCTAGACTAAGGGGTCCTTAGGCGTCCGGTCTGTTATCCTTTGGGCCGGACTGATGGCCTGTGAAGACATGAAGACCAAAGACTGTACCTGTGTCCGGATTGGACTCTACTTGGCGTGGAAGGCAAGCTTGGCAACCGACTATGTAGATTCCCTCCATGTAAACCTAGACTGTACCTGTGTCTGGTTTCGAATCCGTTGAAGATCAAGTCTCCACGGATGTAACCGACTCCATGTAAACCTAGATCTCTCCGGTGTCTATATAAACCGGAGACCGTAGTCCGGATACACATATACACATTACCATAGTCATACAGGCTAGACTTCTAGGGTTTAGCCATTACGATCTCGTGGTAGATCAACTCTTGTAACACTCATATTCATCAAGATCAATCAAGCAGGAAGTAGGGTATTACCTCCATAGAGAGGGCCCGAACCTGGGTAAACATCGTGTCCCCCGTCTCTTGTTACCATCGATCCTAGACGCACAGTTCGGGACCCCCTACCCGAGATCTGCCGGTTTTGACACCGACATTGGTGCTTTCATTGAGAGTTCCACTATGTCGTCGACGAAAGGTTCGATAGCCCCTTCAATCATCGGCAATGAAACTGTCCAAGGAGGAACCTTCCTCCCCGGACAGATCTTCGTATTCGGCAGCTTCGTACTGCGGGCCAACTCCCTTGGCCAGCTGGAGCAGATCGGCAGCTATGCCCCTGGCTGTCAGGTCAGATTTGGGAGCTTGAACTACGTCGCAGACATCCGTGGAGACTTGATCTTCAACGGATTCGAAACCGCGGCCACCGCGCCCCTTCGCCCCGATGAGCATGGCCTAAACCTGTCATCGGGCCCCATCCAGGAGATAGCTCCTACAACAACTCCGACCTTACATCTGAATCAGATCGAGTCATCCGAAGATGGGAAGCTCAACCCCGTCACAGAGGCTGCTGATCCGGCGGCGTTGGATCTGCACACGGATTCTACTTCATATGATATCTGCATCAACGGAACCCTGGACTCGTCTCCGGCGACAAGTTCCGAACCCTGCGAATCCGCGGATGCCGAACTCAATCGGTTATCGATCTTCAAGTTCAGCGCCGCAAACGTCTTCCAACACTTGCCCATGGGCGACGTACTAAATTCACTAAAAAGACCTATCCCTGGCAGGCGACTCGTCGCCGAACTATGTTCGGTTCGAACTTGCGGCGGATGATGGAGAATTTTTCTTCCCACCCGCCACCCACTTCATAGCCACTGTCGAAGACCCAACCAACACGCTTGGCCCCGGCTCCGAAGACATCGACGGTATGGACGACGATGAGGGGCAAGGCCAGAACTCACTACCCTTTAGACGCGGGATGGCCACTTCATGGTACGACCTGTGTATGATAGACACACCCAATGACGCTCTCGACGATGATAAGGAGGACCCAGTCAAAGATAAACCTCCTGGTACACAGTCCGAACATCGGCGCGCCCGGCGCCGCTCTAAGTCACGTCGCTCAAGAGAAAACTATACCAGCACCGGAGAAGATAACACTCCGGACAATGAAGACCCTGTCGAGGTAGGATCCGAACAAGAGGAACAGGAAGGAGGGCAAGACAGCCCTGATGAACAGGCCACATATGGCGACTCGGAGGATAACAATTATCTCCTACTCTCCGGTGAAGAAGAGACCCTCGACAACGAGGATTTTATCGTGCCTAAGGAACCTCTCGAACAGGAGCGCTTTAAATGCCGGCTCATAGCTACTGCAAGGAGCCTAAGGAAGAAGCAGCTGCAGCTTCAAGCGAGCCAAGATTTGCTCAATGATAGATGGACCGAGGTCCTGGTCGCTGAAGAATACGGCCTTAGCAGCCCAGACATAAGCCACCCCAAGAGTAGGTGGCTCCCTCAATACGATGGCAGGGCATTGGAGCCCACTCCACCGTCGAATAATGCGGTAGGCCGACCACAGTTCGGTCCGGATAAAGCAGCGGCCCAAGTAGAGCACCATACCAACCCATCCGGCCGTCAAAACAAGAACAAAACAGCTCGGGGGAATACTCGCGACATCCAACAAGACCTGGAGGGTAGAACAGGACACACAAAATCAGTATACAGATCGCGGGGACATGCCCCGACCGGTGATGAGGGTTGCCTATTCGGACACAACAGAGCCGACCACGCCCGGTCCGAACACCGTAAACGGAGTCCGCCGGAGGTGCTTCATAGTGTGGCCCAACATAGAGGAGCCGCACACCCTCTCTGCTTCACTGACGAGGTAATGGAGCATGAATTTCCAGACGGGTTTAAACCCATTAACATCGAATCATACGATGGAACAACAGATCCCGTGGTATGGATTGAGGATTACCTCCTCCATATTCACATGGCTCGCGGAGACTACCATCATGCCATTCAATACCTACCTCTCAAGCTTAAGGGCCAGCTCGGTACTGGCTAAACAGTTTGCCAGAAAATTCTATTGGCAACTGGGAAGATTTAGAAGACGCCTTTCGAGACAACTTCCAAGGAACATATGTCCGGCCACTAGATGCCGATGACTTAAGTCATATTGTCCAGGAGCCCGGCGAGTCAGCCAGGGAGCTCTGGACTAGGTTCTTAATCAAAAAGAACCAAATTGTCGACTGTCCGGACGCAGAAGCCCTCGCGGCCTTCAAACATAGCGTCCGGGATGAATGGCTAGCGCGTCACCTCGGCCAGAAAGGACCCAAATCCATGACATCCCTTACCGCTCTAATGACTTGCTTTTGTGCGGGAGAAGACAACTGGCTCGCTCGTAAAAGCAACAACGCCGGCGACCCGGGCACTTCCGAAATCCGAGACGGTAACGGTAAGCCACGACGAACTGAACACAACAATCGCAATAATACTAAAAGATTACGCGACACAACGGTCAACGCCGGATTTCACAATCCGAAACCCGGTCAATGGAAGAAGCCACTAGGATGGACCATCCACCCTCGACAGGATATTGGACCGACCTTGTCAGATTCACGGTCTCCCTGATAAGCCAGCTAATCATACCAACAGAAACTATTGGGTCCTCAAGCAGGCAGGCAAGCTTAACAACGATCACAAGGGGAGGAGGCCACCAGGCGATAAAGATGACAGAGCGGCTCGCCAGCCGAACATCAGGGGCCAGAAACAGTTTCCCTCGGAAGTTCGATCACTCCCGGAACGGAAATAGCAGTTTGGTTTCCGCCACCCACCTAACATACGGGCAAGATTTACACCACGCGTACATCACTACGCACTCAAGATACCATGGGCATTGGCGGAAGCACAATACGGACAACCCTGCAAGCATTCCCGTAACGTTTTTATCTTTTTTTCTTATTTTTCTGTATCATCTCTTAAGAACAGGTGACCAACAGGACAGCATCTACAACGGACTCTATCGGAGTTTGGATCCGTACACTCACCTAAGGGGCTACTTCCGTTAAGGATTCCCCTCCCCGAGGACGGGCGGCGCAGATGTGCGACAGGAGGTCCAAAATAACTTTTTGTAGACCGCACTCTTTATTCCGAGCCTGTACTATGCCCTTTTTCCTCTGTTCCCGATCCCGAGCATGTCAAATAGCCGGGTTTGTGGTTTCTTTTTTTATATATACATAAATTTATCATTGACATATTGCTCCGCTTCTAGTAAACCTCGTCCGAACTAATCTTTCATACTCTTTCAACAATGAGTACGGCCTCAACGGCTGCTTTACAGATGCACCTCGGCATACCCTACCACGGGCTCGGTATGGGAACGAGTGAGTTGCCAGCAAAAGTCCGAACAGCTCTATAGCGTACTTCGGCGTCGCAAGTTTGGCCTTATATGCATCAGCTCCGAATCATTGTCTTGGGTCAATAGTTGGGTTGCCCGGCTCCTGTGCTTGCTACCCTACGTTCCGCTCTATCGGCTAGGGTAGTAAAGGGAGAACTACTGCGATTGTGCCCTGGTCTAAACCGGATGAGCACCTCAGTAGAGAAAGCCGAAAACTGACTGTCATGATGCGGCGAGAGCTGGTCAACCACTTGACGACTTCTTGGAATCCTTAGCGATTCTCCATGTCACACGAGGGATCTTTTTCAGATCAAATATGTAAGGCACTATACGCCGCATACATACCAGGGGCTATGTCGTAGTCCCACCATAAAACTCCTATGGCTAAGTGAAAGTGTTAACGCCTTATAGTCCGATTGCCTGGTTCGCTGCATTATCACCTCCTTCACGGACCAAGACGTTGGATAAAGAGTGATTAAATGCTTTTCCGAACACCCCCGTACTTCCTACGAGGGGGCTGAAGCCGACGACTGGAAAACTTTCAGATTATATTAAAACGGCCGCACAGGAGGAATTCAAGCTTTTGAGCAAAAATATAAAATAGATCAATTATAAAATTGTCTTTTACAATTCTAATACACCTCACTCGAACATTATGTTCTTCGAGCATTGACCCTCTATCAGGCGGGCGGCTTCCAGGACGTCTTCAAAATAATGCTCCGGCTCACTACGGTCCTTGCCCTTGGGCGGACTCTTCGCCGCAACATCGACGGCCTTCATCTTACCCCAGAACGTCTTGACTCGAGCAAAGGCCATCCGTGCACCTTCAATGCACGCCGACCGCTTCGCAGCATCGATACGCGGCACCGCATCAACAAGACGCCGCACCAGGCCAAAGTAGCTCTTTGGAACAGGCTCATTCGGCCACAACCGAATTATGACGTTCTTCATGGCATCGCCGGATATCCTATGAAGCTCGGCCCATTGGGACATCTGTTCATTCAGCAACAGAGGGCGCTTTGATGCGCCAAATTGTGACCAGAAAAGCTTCTCCGTGGCATACCCCTCTTGTGCTTGGTAAAATTGCGCCGCATCGAAAGAACTCTTCGGCAAGTCCAAAAATTCAGCCGGAGAACTCCAGACCTGGTTCAGCTGAGCATAGTCCGGATCGCCAAACTTAGTCTGAAGCAAAAAGGGCTTACCGGCCGCTATATCCTTAGCCTGCCGAATCTCTTCACGAGCTGCCCTAGATTCAGACCGAGCTTCACTCGCATCTCGTACGGCCTTATCAAGTTTAGCCATTTTGGCTTTATTCTCCTTCTCAAGGTATTCACAGCGGCTGGCAGTATTCTTTAATTCAAGTGCCAGTGCGGATATTTTCTCCACATTTTGGCGCCGAGCTGCTTGTTCGGCTCTTAGCTTAGCCGATGCCTTCTCGGCAACCGCATCACTACACCGGGCCTACTCCTTGGCCCGGGCTAGCTCCGCCCGAAGAGCTTCAACGGCGGTAGCACCATCTGCACTCATGCACATTTCATATAAAACTCTTTTCGGCATCAGGCCTAAATAACAAACACATTGGTGTAAGGAACGCTCGAAATACATACCTTGCGAGTCGTCAAGACGCCTGTTGATCAATGCAATTGCATCTTCCGCAATATCCAGCTTTCGCTGCAGTTCGGCCACTTCCATATTTCGAGTAGCCGCAGGAGGGGGGATAGCCTGTATTCCAAGTTAAATCAAGGTTAGTACCTGAGCACATCTTTTTGATCCTCCGATCGCTTCCTTTAGAAGGCAACCCGAGTCTCAGGGGCTACTGCATATACAACAGGTGCATTCTGTCAATATTATTCAATTGGCAAAACTACATCACAAACCTCAAAACCTCTTAGAAGGCTCGAGAAGGCCCCGTTCAATCCGCTCTTCGTGGATAGAACCCTTTCGACCACCGTAACCATCAAGGCACGGTGCTCCTCTGAAATGGACGCTTGTCGCAGCATGTCCGTTAGCATTTCCGGCACTCCGGGGTCTTCGGAAACCGCCGCCGAAGTATGGCATTCCTTTGAAGGAATCCGTTTACTCGCCTCCAGAATCGTCTCTGGCTATAAACCGGACGGTTTGGGGCCGTCATTCTTGATTCCCAAACCCTGAGTGACAGAGGCACCACCTTCGGGTAATGCCTTCTTCGTTTCCTGCACTACTTGACGATCGGGAGGAGCCCTTCGGAACAACACCTCGGTATCATCCCCCCTATTGGGCGAGGAGGCCGGAGAAGACGTGTCACTCTCCATCATCTCCGGAAGAAGGTCTCCCGAGGAGGAGGACGACTGAGAAACACCAGGCGTTAACCTGCGTGGATGTACATATGTCGGATGATTACTTCACTAATAGGAAAAGAATGAGGTACGTTTAAAAGTGCCCCAGCTTCACTTACGGTTTGGCCAGAGGTTCATCCTCGTCATAAAGCCCTACGGCAGCATCGCTCACCCGGCCCGAACCCCCCGGCGATGGCATTTTTCCTCTCTTGGAAGGCTTCCCCTCCTGATCTTCGGAAGCGGCCCTCTTTTTTCCATGGAGGGTTTCCTCTACACCTTTGCCCTTGGACAAAGGGGTTTCGGTTTCCCCGAACACGGCGTCTAATTCATCCTCAGGGCGAGTATCACCTCTGGGCTCCCTGCTCTCGCCCCCCTCTACGGATACCCGGTGCAGTGTCGGAATCAGCATTCTCGTCAGGAGGGCGGTCGCAGAGTCTTCGGGAAGGGGCGCCGGACACCAGATTAACACCGCTTTCTTTATCCAGTCCTGTATAGGGACGGATTGTTCAATATCTTGTCAGGAGATGCTTGAATGGAAGGTGTTCGGCGATTAAATACTTACCGCAGTGTCTGGATGGTTGCAGTCAAGGCCAACGTCTTCGGTGCTGTCCGACCATTGCTCTCTTTCCCCGAAATACAATTTCCACATTCCTTCGTGCGTGGTGCCGAAGAAGTGCTAAAGAGTCCACCGCCCTTCTGTATTAAACTCCCACATACGGAGAGGCCGCCGCTGACATGGCAGGGTCCGGCGGACTAGCATTACTTGAACGACGTTGACAAGATCGATGCCCTTCTCGGTAAGGCTTCGGATGCGACTTTGCAGAGTCTGCACTTCATTGACGGATCCCCAGTCCAATCCCTTATTGATCCATGAAGCAAGATGAATTGGAGGGCCGGGTCAGAAGGCAGGCGTAGCCGCCCACTTGGAGCCTCATGGCTCGTTGATGTAAAACCACCCCTACTGCCATAGGTCGGAAGACTTGGCGAAAGATCCTTCAAACCAAACCGCGCTGGCAAGCATGCCTATTATGACGCGGTCGCACTCTGTTTTCTCCTCCTCTGTCACCTGCGGCCTCACGTCAAAGGTCTTGAGCCACAAACCAAAGTGCGGAGGAGTCCGGAGGAAGGCCTCACACGTGACGATAAATGTCGAGATGAGGAGAATAGAGTCCGGGGCCAGATCGTGAAAATCTAGCCCATAGTAGAACATGAGCCCCCGGACGAAGGGGTTAAGCGCGAACCCTAACCCGTGGAGGAAGTGGGACACAAATATTACCTTCTCATTGGATTTGGGGGTAGGAATAACCTGCCCCTTTGTAGGAAGCCGATGAAGGATTTCTGGGGTCAGATACCTCGCCACGCGGAGCTTTGCGATATCCTCCTCCGTGACAGAAGAAGCCACCCACCGGCCTGGACGGCTGGATCCGGACATGATTGGGGCTGGTGGAGATTGGAACCCGAGGGTTAGAACTCGAGGTGGCAGGGGTTGAGGAAGAAACAAGCGCAAAAGAAAAAGACGAGACTGGGTCCCTATATAAAGACCCCAAATACCGAGCGTCTCCACCTGGGTCTCGAAACTTACCTATCCCCAAAGAGTTGTGCCCAAGGAATGGTTGGGCTACCCACGCCTGCATTAATGAAAATCCCGTGAATAAAGGCGACACGGTCTCTGCCTTGACAAGACGTGCCAGTAAAACCGCGCCCCGAGACGTGGGGCGACGTGCTAGCCAACGGTTGGAAATAGTAACCGGGCAGGCGTGATACGATGTCATAAACAGTTATCAGCAAATTGGACTCGTGGAATATTGTATTCTCTGCAATTATATGCACGGGTCCGGATATACTTACTACATCCGAAGACTATTCTGGAGTTCGGAAGGAGGGAACCCGCCTTGCAATGCCGAAGACAAATCTGCGCGCCGGACTCCTCGTCATTGAAGCCAGGTTCAGGGGCTACTGAGGGAGTCCTGGACTAAGGGGTCCTCGGGCGTCCGGCCTGTTATCCTTTGGGCCGGACTGATGGGCTGTGAAGACATGAAGACCGAAGACTGTACCTGTGTCCGGATTGGACTCTACTTGGCGTGGAAGGCAAGCTTGGCAACCGACTATGTAGATTCCCTCTGATGTAACCGACTCCATGTAAACCTAGATCTCTCCGGTGTCTATATAAACCGGAGAGCGTAGTCCGAATAGACATATACACATTACCATAGTCATACAGGCTAGACTTCTAGGGTTTAGCCATTAAGATCTCGTGGTAGATCAACTCTTGTAACACTCATATTCATCAAGATCAATCCTGCAGGAAGTAGGGTATTACCTCCATAGAGAGGGCCCGAACCTGGGTAAACATCGTGTCCCCCGTCTCCTGTTACCATCGATCCTAGACACACAGTTCGGGACCCCCTACCCGAGATCCGCCGGTTTTGACACCGACAGTTACCTAACCTAATTAACATCTACTTAGTTACCTAACCTACTTCCCTAACAAAAAACATCTAATTAACAGTACCACTACTGCCCTAACCTAATTAACATCAACTTAGTTAACCAAATTAGTTAACCAAATATCTAAAAAACATCTAATTAACCTAGTTAGTAAACCAAATTAACCTAGCTAGTTCACTTAGTTACCTAACCTAGTTAGTTTACCTAAATTAACCTAGCTAGTTCACTTAGTTAACCTAATGAACTAAATTCACCTAAGTTAATTAACCTAGAGGAAGGAGGAGGGAGGAGGAGTACCTCTCGGTGGAGGACGGCCGGTGCTGGGGGGGTGGCCAGCGGGGGAGGAGGGCCGGCGCGGGAGGTCGGCCGGCAGTGGAGGAGCCGGCTCGAGGGAGGATGGCCGGCGGGGAGGAGAGCCGGCGCGGGCGAGGGCGGTCGACGGGAGAAGACCGGCGCGGGGGACGACGGCTCGCGGGGGACGGCGGCAACGATGGCGCGCGGCGGAGGCGCGCGAGTGAGAGTGTGTGAGGGGGAGAGTGAGGTCGAGCGCGGGTCGGGAGCATGGATAAGGAGCCCGTAGTATTAGCGCTTCTATGTAGAAAGCGCTACTGCTACATTCAATAGTAGTAGCGCTTCCTACATACAAGCGCTACTACTATGCTTGGCCTGCTGGCAACGGTCTGGAAATTGTAGTAGTCACGTGTTTTATGAACACATCGCTACTCGTAAGTGCATAGTAGCAGAGCTTACCATATGCAAGCGCTACTGATAAGTAGTAGCAGCGGTTTCTTGTAAAAAGCACTACTACTAAGCTCTTGTGTATAGGCATTGCCCTAGTAGTGAGGACCCCCGTTTCGACTGTAGGAGGTCGAAGAAAAGTCTATTTCCTCCGTTTTGCGGTACGCCACACCCCTCCCGATCAACAGGACCCCGTTTCGACCATAGGAGGTCGAAGAGAAGTCTGTTTCCTCCGTTTTGCGGTATGCCCCACCCCTCCTGGTGAAAAGGATCCCGTTTCGACCGTAGGCCGTCGAACACAAGGCTGTTTCCTCCGTTCTGCGGTACGCCAGGCCTCGTTTCGGATGTTCCATCCAAGCTGGTTGGCTCCCGATGAACATGATGCATTCCGTTGCCTCCCGATGAACACGACAACACAGTTTCTCCGTTCCGATCCAGCCGGTTGGCTGCCGATAAACAGGATGCCGTCACTACCTCTCCATGTACACGATCCCTGGCCGTACGTATGCGCGAGTAGGCATTCGAGACCCCACCCGTATGTACGTTGTGGGGTTCCGGCAAACCCTTAAGGTTCGAACACTGGGGTGCGCGCAAAGTCTTTCCCTCCTACCGATCTACGCCCTAGCTCGCTAAGATCTCGCGGACGAATTCGACGAACTCACAACGCAAAGAGACATGCGATTTATACTGGTTCGAGCCACCGTTGTGGTGTAATACCCTACTCCAGTGTGGTGGTGGTGGATTGCCCCTTGGGCTGATGATGAACAGTACAGAGGGAAAAACAGCCTCCTGAGGTTGAGGTGTTCTTGTGCTTGGTGACTTAGCGGGCGGGTGAGAGCTGGGTGAACTGCTCAATCGGATCAGATGGGATCCCGCCGAGATGAGATGCCCCTACTGTGGCGGCTAGCTCTACTTATATAGGCTCTGGTCCTCTTCCCAAATATTGAGCGGGAAGGGAGCCAACAACGGCGGGCAAATTTGAAGGGGGACAGCTAGTACAAGCTATCCTGACAAAAGTGGTCTTCGCCTGCAAAAGGCTCTGGTGGTGACGCCGTCTTGGGCTCCATGATGACCTCCATCTTGCCGTCCTCCTCGTCTTGGTCTCGTTGCACCGATATAGCAACCTTTGCCTGATGCCTCGGTACTCCGTGCCTGCGCTAGCCTCCTTAGCACCAAAGAGGAAACAAGGACGCTGCGCGCGCTGGCGCCCGCCTGGTGTTGATCGTCATGGCTCACGTCACGAGAGCCTCGTGAGGTTTGCCCCGCCTGGATATCTCCGCTCCTCGTGAGCCTACCTGACTAGGCCACTCCTGAGGAGGTCTTGTGTCATGCCCCTCACGAGGCTTGGCCCCTCACGAGGATCTTGGATGCCTTATTGATGAAAATGGGCCGTACGGCCCGCTGGCTTAGCCACGCCATGGGCCGCAGGCAGGCAAGTCTAGGGACCCCCGTTCCCAGGACGCCGACAGTAGCCCCCGGGCCCATGGTGCGCTCGGGCTTGGCTTCACGGCGAAGCCAAGGGTCAAGTACGGAGCACCGCGGGCCCCAAAAGCCCGCGGCCTAGGTTGACGCGTGGCGGTTGATTGGACGTGGGCGTCTCCACTTCCCCACGCTGCCTCGGCAACTTCACGACTTGACAAGTCCCTGCGGCATGCAAGGAAAACCATCATTACCTGCGATTGTGGGAGGCGCCGGCTGGCCTTCTTCCGTTATAAATGGGGAGGGGGCGGAGCCCCATCACCCATCTCTTCCTCGCTTGCTTGCTTCTTCCTCCTTGCTCCACTGCTAACAGCAATGGCGCCTATCAGAAGGTTTTCTGCCGAAGAGAAGGGAAAGGCTCCCCGGGATGACCCGGGGCCACTTCCGCCGAAGAAGAGGTCGGTCCACCGTCGTGATGAAGCGGCGATGCAGGTGGTGACGAGGCCTTGGTGCGAGCGGCCTCCTCCGGGGTACCCGCTACCCTCTTACGCCCGAGCCGAGGGCTCGGGAGGACGGAGCGACGAGCAGTGCCGCCCACGCCGCGTCCAGGGTCACCACGCCACAGCGGCGCCCCCGGAATCCACGCCACGGACTCCTCGCGCGAGCTGGTGCTGTGGGCGCCGATGCCTCCAAGCTCCTGGATCCGCTTCCCGCGGTTCTTCTCCGATGTGATGCCGCCGAGGGGGGCTCTCGAGCTCTGGTTGCAGCATGCCGTCTACAGCGCCCTGGCGACCGGAGCAGAGATCGAAGCAGTCCCCACCGGCAAGATCTTCATGACTCGCGGCTGGGGCGAGATCGCGCGGGTCTGCCGTGCGAGGGGTGCCCTCGCGATCCACTTTGAGTTTGATGGCGTCTCCACGCTCTTCTTCAAGGTCTTCGATGCCAAGAGCCGCCGCCTGGAGTGCTACTCCGAAGAGGAGCATGAGGCTGACGCGCGTTCCGCTCGCGGCCACTCCAGCAGCAGCAGCCCTTGGGAGTCTAGCAGCTCTCCTGAGCTCTATGAGACTTCGGAGACAAGCGATGACAACTATGTGCCCCCGAGCTCTCGCCGCGCTCGGAGCAGAGCCGCAGCGTCCGTCCGTCACCGCCGCTGATCTGGATGGGGATGGCGCCGGCCTCCCGTGGCCCACTGTTGATGATGGCGTCCGCCATGGGAGGTTGTAGATAGGATTCCCCTTAGCTTTTGTTCCCTGCGAAGAATCATGAATTACCCCGTGGGGGCATGTAAGGGTCTGAAATGTCTTTTGTGCTTATCTTCCCGGTTACGAGAATTTGGTGAACGCATGTCCCGTTAAGGCTCGGTCCCCCCTTTCTTTCCTCACAATAGCTTGTTGCTCTACGCTGACAGGTCCCGGTCCCTAGGCAGGCTACAGCCGTCGCTGGTATGCCAGGTCGCGTGTCGTGGTCAAGGCCTGGGGGTGTGCGCCCCGAGGTCCAGTAAGAGCCCCTGAGGCGCGATGATCAGGAGGTCCCCCTTAGCGCTCAAGCAGCCATGGTAAGGCAAGAAAGGGAGTTGACGTGGCCGCAACGGGGTGCGGCAAGGCGCGAGTGACCATCAGGCCCAAACATTTAGCCGATCCGAGGGCGGGACTTATCTTGTTGACTTCGCGGCGATTCCTCACATCGCGCTAGGACTCGCGCCAACTTGTGCGGCATAGCTGGGCTGGCCACACGAGTTTCCCTTCCCCATGCTCTCCTTAGTGCTCTGCGTCCTCAGGTCCCGGCCCTCGAGCGAGCTCAGCCGCCGCTGGTATGCCAGGCGCGATGTTGTGGTCAAGGCCAGGGGTGAGGGCTGGAGAGCCAGTAAGAGCTCCTGAGTCGTGATGCTCGGGAGCCCCCCTTTTAACGCGCAAGCGAATTGCACGGGGGAGAAGGAGACTCGCGGTGCCGTCTGCTATCCTCCCCACGGGGTCCCTGTGAACAGGCACAAGAAGAAACACGGTTTGCCGTTACAGCTGTCAGCCTGCCGCCGGTTGCTCTGAATGAAGTGGAGGCACTGAGGGCCTGGTGAGGTGACGTGCGCGGGGCGTGCCGCGAGCCAGAGCTCGGCCGCTCAGATTTGTCGACGTGGCAGGGACGGACCCATGCACCAGCGTCGTGCCTGTGAGAAGGCCCCGTGGGAGGCGATGATCGAGCAGGAGATTGCCGTGGGCAGGTTAAGCATGGAATGCAGATCAGCTTAGGTAAATGCGGGAAGATACATGCCACTGGGTCCAGCCCGAGCGGCTTGGGGATGATGCAGCCCGAGGGGCGCCCCCAACAAGGTAAGCTAAAGACATAAGCAAAGGGATACATGCCACAGGGACGGACCCATGTGGCATGGGAATGATGCAGCCCGAGGGGCGCTCCCAGCTAAACGAGCTTGGAAGATGTCACCTGGTTCTGTAGACGAAGTAGAGTTGGTGCAGCTGAAGGCGTGCGTCGAAGGAGTGACTCTTCATGAGCTGCCGGAGCCCTGAGCCTCGGGAGGCTCCGGGGGCTCGGGAGGTTCCCTGAAGACCGTCTCCATTTCCTCCAGGACGGCATGGTACCTGGCCTCCTGAGCCGCCAGGGCACGCCGCATGTTGCGGTGATAGGCTGACGCCACGGTCGGCAAGCCGAAGGGCATGCGAACGTAGCTGTGTGGCGGGCCATCGCAGCGGCCCACACGCGAAGGCGAGAAGCGCTCCTGAGATGCGGCCCTGTTGAGCCCGGGGACGTCGATGCACACACGCAGCCCAGCATCCTCGCCAGGATGGGGAGCTGCGCTTCGTGAGCGGCTGTCGCCGCGCATGGCTCTTGCGTCTTGCAGTTCCTGAGTGGTCTTGGTGATGAACTCCTGAGTGGTGGGTATTCCTTGCCCTGTGCTCTCCTGAGGGACACGTGCCGCGAAGCAGGCCCCCAAGTGGTGCCCGAACGCCTCCCTCATGAGGTTGGCAAGGTCTAAGGCCCTCCAGAAGAGAGCCCCCGAGCCTTATCCGGGGAGGGCGCCGGGCGCGCCTTCCTATGCGATGGAGGGAGGCGCCCCTGGGACGGACGCTGATCCTGATGAGGCTCCTGCCGTGTCGCCATCCTCCTGAGGTCCTGCGCGGCGCAGCTGCTTCTTCTTGGGGATGGCCTCCGGAGGGCCCTCACTTCTGCTATCGGGGTCGTCGATTGCTGCAGCTTGGAAGGCGCGCTCAAGGGAGCACACCGCATCTCTCTCTTCACATGGGACTGTGATGATTCCTCCGCTTCCCGGCATCTTGAGGATGTTGTAGCCGTGGTGGGTGACTGCCATGAACTTGGCCAGGGCTGAATACCCGAGGATGGCGTTGTACGGTAGGCGGATGTGCGCGACGTCGAAGTTGATGAGCTCGGTGCGGTAATTCTTGCGCTCCCCGAAGGTGACGGGCAGGCGGACCTGCCCTATCGGTGTGGTGGAACCGTCGGTCACTCCTGAGAAAGGTTTGGTAGGCTAGAGCTGCTCGTACGACACTTGAAGGTTGTCGAACGTGTCGACAGACAGGACGTTGAGCCCTGCGCCGCCGTCGATGAGGGTCTTGGTAACCTGCACATTGTTGATGACTGGGGAACACAACATCGGGAGGGCGCCGGTGGTGGCCGCGCACTTGAGCTGATCTGCCGAGTTGAAGGTGATGGCGCCTTGGGACCACTTGAGCGGGCGCGTGGCCTCGAGCTTGGGGAGCACCGCGTTCACCTCGCGAGCAAACTGTTTGAAGATGCGCTGAGAGGCTGGGCCTGGGCGCCGCCCAAGATGCATGCGATTGCATGCGGCTCCTGGAAGCCCCCAGCCCCCTCGTCCTGATGGTGGTCGTCGTTCCTTCTTGGCGGCGGCAGCGGGGGAAGACCGGCGTTGCCTTGGGGGCGATCCTCACGAGGCTGGTCCCTCCAGGCGCCCTCGCGAGGATGGTCCTGCAAGCGGTCCTCACGAGGCCTGTCGCGCCATTCCTGGCGTGGGCCACGGTCGTCCCAGCGTCCGCCTCCACGTCCTCCTCCACGGCCGTAGCCCCGGTCGCTGCGCTCGGGGCATCGACCAAAGCGTCCTTCTCGTATGGCTCTGAGCTCTTGACAGTCGCTAGTGTTGTGGGTGTTCAGGTTGTGGAAGGCGCAGAACGGTCGGATGTTCTTTGATGACTCAGGCTGATCTCTGCCCCGCTTGGTGTCGGGCTCCGCTGCTAGCACTGCTGCTTCCTTGCGCTTCACGTCCTTGGCCTTGGCCTTCTTCTCCTCCACTCCTGCAGCTGGCAGCTTGAGGAGAGAGAGGCGCCCCTCCTCAGCTCTTGCGCACTTGGTCGCCAGGTTGAACAGCTCCTGAGATGTGCAGAGCTCCTCGTGGATAGCGAGCCCTTCCTTCATCTTGACGTCACGGACACCGTCCGAGAACGCGGAGATGATGGCCTCGTCCGTGACCTTGGGGATCTTGAGGCAGGTGTTGTTGAAGCACTGGATGTACTTCTGGAGGGTCTCTCTTGGTTGCTGCTTGATGCAGCGCAGGTCACCCGCGGCTGGAGGGTGGTCGCGAGTGCCCTGGAAGTTGGCGACGAAGCGGTCGCGCATCTTGTTCCAGGAGGAGATCGAGCCGTGCTGCAGGTTCAGGAGCTAGGAGCGGGCTCCATCCTTGAGATCCTTGGGAAACTGGTTCGCCATGACTTTCTCATCGCCGTTGGCCGCTTTGATGCTCAGCTCATAGAGCTGCAGGAACTCCACGGGGTCGGCGGTGCCGTTGTAGCGAGGAGGCAGATCCGGCTTGAACTTGCGTGGCCAGGCGATGCTGCGCAGCTCGGGGGTGAAGGCCCGGCAGCCGGCCGTGGTTGCTGGGGCCTGCTTCGGAGGTGGAGCTTGGTCTTGATGAGGTCCGTGTGGCGCCGCCGCGGGCAGTGCGCGGTCTTGACGAGGCGGCGCGGGAAGCGCGGGTGCAGCTTCTCACGGCCGAGGGATTTCCTGGCAGCTTCTCTCTTCGCGCGCGGGCACCGGGCGTGGCGGGTCACGCCGTGGGGCCGCGCGCCTTGGTGCCAAGGCACTGTCTTTGGGCAGAGGCGCGCCATGAGCCTTATCGCCCGTGGCTGGCTGAGGGTGAGGTAGAGAGAGGGACGACGTCGGGGAGCCCCCTGCGGCGCGGACGAGCTCGGCGACGCGGTCGAGCCACTCCTCATAGAGGTCGTCCACTGGGCGGTAGCATAGGAGTTCGTTTGTGGCGAGGAGTGCGGCCCGCGCCTGCATGGGAGCGCGGCGTGCGTGAGACGAGGAACCGGCCATGGTCAGCGATGGAGTGGCGGTGCAGCCGTCCTGCCGCACCGAAGGATGCAGCGAGGACGCCTGCTGCACGTTCCCTGCCGGGCCGGTGGCAACGTTGGCGGGGGAGATGGGGAACGACGAGGTGGCCCGCTGACGGGAGCCGTCTGAGCAACGCGGGCGGTGAGGGCAGCCCGACGCTCAGCTCGAGCATGGCGAGCGTCCGCCATGGAGACGACGGAGCGACGGGGCGACGTACTGATGGAAGGGAAGCTACGGTGCACGGCTGCCTGGCGCGCCAAAGGTCGGATGTGTGGTTCCGGCAAACCTTTAAGGTTCGAACACTGGGGTGCGCGCGAAGTCTTTCCCTCCTACCGATCTACGCCCTAGCTCGCTAAGATCTCGCGGACGAACTCGACGAACTCACAACGCAAAGAGACATGAGATTTATACTGGTTCGGGCCACCGTTGTGGTGTAATACCCTACTCCAGTGTGGTGGTGGTGGATTGCCCCTTGGGCTGATGATGAACAGTACAGAGGGGAGAACAGCCTCCTGAGATTGAGGTGTTCTTGTGCTTGGTGACTTAGCAGGTGAGAGCTGGGTGAACTGCTCGATCGGATAAGATGGGATCCCGCCGAGATGAGATGCCCCTACTGTGGCGGCTAGCTCTACTTATATAGGCCCTGGTCCTCTTCCCAAATATTGAGCGGGAGGGAGCCAACAACGGTGGGCAAATTTGAAGGGGGACAGCTAGTACAAGCTATCCTGACAAAAGTGGTCTTCGCCTGCAAAAGGCTCTAGTGGTGACGCCGTCTTGGGCTCCACGATGACCTCCGTCTTGCCGTCCTCTTGTTCTTGGTCTCGTTGCACCGATATAGCAACCTTTGCCTGATGCCTCGGTACTCCGCGTCTGCGCTGGCCTCCTTAGCACCAAAGAGGAAACAAGGACGCTGCGCGCGCTAGCGCCCGCCTGGTGTTGATCGTCATGGCTCACGTCACGAGAGCCTCGTGAGGTTTGCCCCGCCTTGATATCTCCGCTCCTCGTGAGCCTGCCTGACTAGGCCACTCGTGAGGAGGTCTTGTGTCGTCCCCCTCGCGAGGCTTGGCCCCTCGCGAGGGTCTTCGATGCCTTGTTGATGAAAATGGGCCGTACGGCCCGCTGGCTTAGCCACACCATGGGCCGCAGGCAGGCAAGTCTGGGGACCCCAGTTCCCAGGACGCCTACGTGGCCGTATTTACTTTCTTGCACCCTGGTTGTACGTACATGTACATGCTACGTCCGCGCCTCTACTACGACACGTGCCCTTCCTTACTCGGCCACAGTTCATCGCTGCAGCCTGCAGACAGACCGATCGACCAGTATGTACGTACACATTCGCGACCAGAATGACAATGCTACGTAAGCTTCAACCAGGTGGGTCCCGACTGTCGGGTAGGATAAGGAGGCACTTCCTTGCGTGTGAAGATATAGCTGGTGGGTCCCAGCTGTCTGGGGGAGAATCATTTTTTCGCAACATATGGTGGCCCATCCGATGGATCCCTGCTGTCAGGTGGAGGAATCATTATTTTAAGCGTAATAAGGTTGCACTTCCGTGCTGCGGCCGTGGACCTAGCTGTCAGCCTCTCCATGTATAGTACTCTTCCAATGGAAGTCGTTCCTTGACCACATTGACCGCGCCGCGCGAAGAGCACCAAGGCGGTGGACGACGGCGAGGCCAAGGAAGGGGGCGACGCGGAGCATGGGAAGACGTGGCAGTGGATGCCCACGCGGAGAGGAGTACGAGGGTTGACTGGTTCGGCTGCGGTGTGAGGCTGCTGTCGCCGCAGAATAACAGGGGGTGTGGGTGAGTAGAGGGTGTTGGTGTCAAAACCGGCAGATCTCGGGTAGGGGGTCCCAAGCTGTGGATCATGGATCGATGGGTAACAGGAAACACCGGACACGATGTTTACCCAGGTTCGGGCCCACTTAATGGAGGTAATACCCTACTTCCTGCTCGATTGATATTGATGAATATAGGGTTACAAGAGTTGATCTACCTCGAGATCATATGTTGTGGTCTAAGACCTAAGGGTATGATGAGTAATGTCATAATAATCTATCGACTAGCCTGGCCTTGGCTTATATAATGCACCAGAGGCCTAGGATAACAAGAGTCCTAGCCGAATACGTTGGTGGAGAGGAGTCCTTGTCTTGATCACCAAGTCTTGTGGAATACTCCTTGTATGCGGCATGGGCTGCCCGAAGTGGCCCATGAGTGAACCGCCATGAGGGTCCTCGGCCCGATCCACCTGATCGGGAGACGACGTGGTGAGTACCCCCTAGTCCAGGACACCGTCAGTAGCCCCCTGAACCGGTCTTCAAGTTGGGGACGCTCCTCGATTCTTCCGAACTGTTCTTCATCTTCGGTCGTCGGTCTTGAAAACTGGTTCAACAAATCTTCTTATCTTCGATCTTGAGGATCGCCGAAGTAAATCCGAAGGGTTTATATGTCGGGTATCCGAGGAGCCCCTTTAAGTTATCGGCTTTTATCAATGCCTTGTTATTTTTACGCCCACCTCGGGTTCGAAGTTGTTCCCGGGTGGCGGTGTCCTCTTGCATCCGAGCTCCAACGCCGGACTGCATTTCGAGGTATCTTTTGCAGCCGAGCACCAACGCCGGACTGTATCCGAGCTCCAACGCCGGACTGTATACGAGGTGCCATAGATCACCTTGGCTTGAAGAAGTTTAAAGGAAGTTAGCCAAGCTTAATGCCGGAAATGCCCTCTATAGAGCCAGCCACTTGCATCCGAGCTTTATGCCAGACTGCTTCCGAGGTGATGCACCACCTCGGGCTTGGGCTGATTGTTTACGGATTTTATTTCTGATGCGTGTAAATTCATTTGTTGTCAACATGTATTGCCAGTAGCCCTCAAGGTGTCTGTTGGCCTAAAATCCGAGATGCACCTGAAGGAAAATATGAAACCGCTGATCCTAGTAGCTTCTGAGACTCAGGTCTTGAAATTGGCCTGAGGATCAACTCCTAGCTCGGCGGCATACATAGGAATAGAAACGCAGCATAATATATTAGAGGTAATAGTGATCGGCGGACGGGCCCCTGAGAGAGGGTCGTGAGAAGTCGCCGTGATATTATCAGCTTGATGCCGGATAATTCCCATATGGTACTTATTGTCATCCGAAGACGTACTTGTCATAGTTCGGTTATGCCGAACACTGAGCACTTTGAATTTTCTGCATTGAATAGGCAATGCAGTAGCCCCCGAGCCACTGGTCGGGTGGCAACACCAGATCAGGGGATCGATGTGCCCCTTTAATATTTGTAAATAATGAGCGCAAAGCCCAGTAGCCCCCGAGCCTTAATGTGGGCACGGGTGGCCGAATTAAGGATCGAAGTCCGTTTGACAGAAAATTTTGTTGTGTTTAACACAAACTTCTCGGAAAGAGAATAAAGATCTCTTAAAAGAGCTTAGAGCTGGTCGAAATCCGAGCTCGCCAAGGTAGGCCCCAAGGGGTTTAAAAGATGGAATGCAGTAAATGGATTTTACTCGCAATTTTTATGTGTAATGATTCTATGTATCCAAGTACTTTACATCATTAATGCTCAGATCCGCATTGTACAAAACTTTGTTGACCGACCATCGACTTCAACCTCCTCGGCCAGTAGCTGGGGAGTGTTTGTCCTACTTTATAAAGCCTTTACAAGGGCAAAGTTTTACGGCAAACAAGGCAATCCGGTCATACGGTTTTATAAACAAAGGTACATGGAGAGATATGTTATATTACATTTGAACGTAAGAAACAGCTTCCAAAGAAAATAGTCCCGCTATCGGTTCCTTTCTTTGGGTCGTCATGCTTATCATGATCATGAAAACTCACCTCCGACCAATGTGGGAGGAAAATATTGAGGATTTAGTTCGGTGAAAGTTCCCGAACTATATGGTATTAATGAACCAATTTTTTTACTTCCATCGTTGCCGACCAATGTGATCCTTTAAGATTGCTAGCTTTCGGCTTCACCCAGTGTTAGGTACTAACTTGGATGACCCGGTAGTAACAATCACAGAGGTGCTCCCTTTACCACCTAGCCGAACAATCGGGAACGTAGGGGTAAGCATAGGAGCCAGGCAACCCAGCTTGGCCAAAATCTTAAGTCAAATTGATGCATATGTATGGCTTTATAACGATGACTACGGAAGGCAACCCTCATATATTAAATACAAACGTCGATGATATGTTTATTTTGACTCCGTTGCGACAATTTATCAGTTGAAAGCGGCCCATCGTCGGCTTCCATCCCCTTGTAGATGCTACACAGGGTGTTTCCATAATAACAAAACAACACTTAGCCGACGTCTCGGTGCCCGAAGGCGGTTGTGTTAGCGGAAACGAGGCAATCAGATATGCGGGCTTTATAACTTTCACTTAGTCATAGGAGCTTTAAACTGGGGAAGCTAGCTATGAGCCCCCGGTTAGTGTTCGGCGACAGCCAAGGTCAAGCCGTAAACACTTCGGCCAATGTTATGAATGGCCCGTCATTTAACATGGGGTGACCTCTATCGATCTTATAGTTTAACACAATCATCGGATCGCTGACCAGTTTGCCCTTACTGTGACAGTCAGTTTTCGGCTTTCTCCACTGAGGTGCTTTAACCATGCTAGCCGGAAGCACAATCTCAGTGGTTCTCCCTTTGCACACCTAGCCGAATAAAGCGGAACGTAGGAGGCAAGCACAGGAGCCGGGCAACCCAACTATTGACCAAAGTCACAATTCGAAACTGATGCATATATAGCAATATCCGAGAATGTTTTTGCCGAATCTCTAAAGGTGTCCGGCGTTGCACTGCAACACTTATGCTGGAAACACACAAATAGCTAAAAGTGCCATAGGCTTGGAAACCAAAAAAACTCCAGTAAAAACTTGACGTCCGAACTAGATCATGTGTTTGGTGCCAATCCCAAAATTGGCCTTAGAAGGAAAAAAATTGTGCTTCTGTCCTGCTTTAACATGACACATCCTATCTCAAGACTTAAAGCGGGTCAGCCTACGGCTTCAACCTCCTATCCCGGAGGCGGAGTACTTCTCGTTAGGCCCGTTTAGCAAACTAAACTCTAGCGGCTTTGAGAGAGAAATTAGGCTCCCCGGCTATTGACCACACAGTCGCGTCAAAAAAGGAGTGATATAAAAAGACTTTTCAACGACTAAGAAGGAAACACTTATTATAAAACGGCTCATGTAAATTTTAAGAGCCCCCAAGTGACTTGGGTAAAAGAATTTTATGTATAACGATTGTATGTACCGAAGTACTTATATCATATCTGTGTTCACCCGAACTTTAAACGCGTCTTAACCGACCGTCGGCTTCTCCCTCTTCGGTCAAGGGCCGAAAAGTGTTATGTACTCCACCTGTCGAGAATATCGACGGTGTTTCCGATAACCAGGCAATCAGGCCATAAGGCTGTAACAGACAAAGCGCGCTCAGGGAACTTATGCTATATTACTGACGAAGTGTAAGAAGCATCTTCGAAGAAAATAGTACCTCCACCGATACCTTTCTTCAGTTGCTCATTGTTACTATGAGACTTGTGCAATAGATTTTTTGTACTCATGAGTTCCGTTGTGTGCCGACCATGATTGAAAACAATAAGAGCGCTAGCCTTCGGCTTCACCCAGTCTGACGTCCGAGCTCGGATGACCCGATCATGACAATTGCAGAGGTGCTCCCTTTACTCCCTAGCCGAACAATCGGGAACGTAGGGGTAAACACAGGAGCAAGGCAACCCAGCTTGCGGAACACTTAAGTCAACATGGTGCATATTGTGGCGTAATACACGAACAGGGAACGAAGCCGTACAAGTATAATCATATGCAAGAGGAAAGGCTTCATAAAGGAAGCCCCAAGTAAATGGGGTATTTGAATTTGTGTGTCACAAACAAAGTTTTGACAAGGAAGTTTTTCACATACAACTTTTTGCCAAAAAAATTATAATGCTTTGGTCGAACCGAACAAAATTTAAAGTTGAAAATTCTGAGCATAAAAGCGACTTAGCTGGTTAATGTGCTCGGTGTCGATGCACGGCCCGAGCTTACGGCGGGACAAGGTCCCAGCCCCCAAGCCGGTCCCGAGGTGGCGGAGCGAAGAGCTCGGCACTCCGAAGTGGCGACATAGCACGGCCAATGCAGGCCGGCAGTGTGACGCCGAAGTCCTCGGCGTGGGTTAATGAAGTGATGACGAAGCCCTCGGTCCAGCCGAGGTGACGTGGTACGTCGGTACGCCGAGGTGACAGCGCTGCCCGACCCGGATCCTTTACCTGTGCACAGAAAATAGTGCAAGCCGGAGATAATAGGAATAATAATAAATTAAAAAAAGATTGTTGCATAATTAATAATTTATGCAAAGTGAGTAATAAAAGAAATATGGCCCGTGTGCCGAACACTCGATGAGGTAGAGCTCTCTCAGCGATGCCGAAGTCCCCGAGGCAACCGAACATGTCGGTATGGCGATTCGACCAACAAGGTGATCACGCGAGCCGATTTATGCCGATTGGGACAATGACATTGGCTTGCCGAACTGAACGCATGACGCAGTCAAAGTCGATGACCTACACACATAAAATAATGCGGTCCAAAAAGGATAATTGCTTTTCACAAAAACAATTTATTTAAAGATATGTGGCCTGGCGCCGAAGTCAATGTTGATGCAGGGCGTCGGCGTGACGCGGTGAAGGCGTGGCAAAGCCTGAATTCATAGGCTGGTCCGAGTTCCAGATGCGGCATTCGCCGAACTGTGTACGGAAACTGACCGAATCACCACACGGCCGTCGTTAATGCGGCCACCATTTGATAGACCTGCGTACAAATGATGAAACAAACCAGAGTAATAATTCCTTGGGAAAAAATAAACCCAAGCAAGAAAAAATACTAGGATTAATAGCACCTGGTGTTTCTGTTGTAGCAATCTGAAGAAAGGTTACTCCCAAAATTGGGACTCGATCCGCACACCCATTGCCTGATGGGCGATAAAGCGACGGCATGGCGATGCTGGCAAAGGTGGGCTCGTTGAGGCAAAGCCCCCGGTCCAGCTAACGTGACGAAGCTGGTCGGCTGGTGACGCCGAAGTCACCGGAGTATGTTGATGAAGAAATAGCAAAGTCCCCGGTCCAGCCGAGGTGACAGAGCGGGTCGGTAAGGAGACGTTGCAGCTGCCATGTCAGCCGAGGTGTTGAAGCAGTTCGGCGTGATGGAAATCGGCTTGAAGAAGCAACAGTGCGGCAATGCCGACGCTGGTCATAACTTGTGACGCGGTCAATGCCGGATTGATGAAGTGACGGAGCGGCGATGTCGGCGCGCCTGACCCGTGCAATCCGTCGGGCGATGGTGTTGGTGATGATTTATCCTTCGCGATGCCGAACTCTTGTTCGGCTTGCCGAGCTGATGATCCGATAAGGTTAGGCTCGGCTCGACAAAGCGACGATCTGTCTAGCGCAGGTCGGCAGACATGGAGCAATGTTACCGGACTAGTTTGACACCAACGCGATGGTGAAGAGTGCCTCAGAGAAGGCTTAAAATTTTATGGGCACGTGTTAAGAACAACGCACAATACCCTAGAACAAAATTCCTTTAAAAAGGTTGTCCAATATCACGTTCATAAAGAAACATGAATTCTGGTCGGATCCGTATTCACGCAGAAAACAGATCCGAAAAGTGATGCACTAATCGGAAGGTTCCCGGAGTTTGGACGGTCGGACCGAGCTGAAATTTTGAGGGGTGGTAGATATAGGAATTCCGCAACCGATCAACAGTTGGATCTTCCAAAGGACATTCAAGCTAGGAGCTGGGGACCACGCCCTAAACCCGTCCAGATTTGACAGGGCTCCGGTATATCGTAGATTGCCGGAGATTCCTCTGTCGGAACTCGACGAAATTTTGCATGGTTGTTGTAGACTTAATTCCGCACAATTCCACCAAAGGAATCGTCAAAGCGATGCTCGAGGAGGTGGTGGTAGTAGATACAAGTTTGCTGTTCGAAAAACAGCATGGTCGTCCGAGGGCAATGTTGACGTTGACCCCCGAGCTACAAGGATGATTTCTCCATGATCATGATAGGGATCGGAGTTGATGTTGATGGAGGCCCATGTCCGAATATAATGATCGGAGGCAGGGCACAGTCCTTGGTCAAGCCAAGGTGACCAGTCGAGCCGGCGACGAAGATGCCGACGTCGAAGTTGATCTGCAGATGAGCCATTGACCCTTTGCCGATCACACAGCGGAACTCTCAATGAAAGCACCATTGTCGGTGTCAAAACCGGCAGATCTCGGGTAGGGGGTCCCAAGCTGTGTATCATGGATCGATGGGTAACAGGAAACACGGGACACGATGTTTACCCAGGTTCGGGCCCACTTAATGGAGGTAATACCCTACTTCCTGCTTGATTGATATTGATGAATATAGGGTTACAAGAGTTGATCTACCTCGAGATCATATGTTGTGGTCTAAGACCTAAGGGTATGATGAGTAATGTCATAATAATATATCGACTAGCCTGGCCTTGGCTTATATAATGCACCAGAGGCCTAGGATAGCAAGAGTCCTAGCCGAATACGTTGGTGGAGAGGAGTCCTTGTCTTGATCACCAAGTCTTGTGGAATACTCCTTGTATGCGGCATGGGCTGCCCGAAGTGGCCCATGAGTGAACCGCCATGAGGGTCCTCGGCCCGATCCACCTAGTCGGGAGACGATGTGGTGAGTACCCCCTAGTCCAGGACACCGTCAGAGGGATGGCCTGGCCAGTGGTGGGAGTAGTAGGGGGCGGTGAGGCCTCCACGGCAGCATAGCCGGCCACGGGAGGCAGGAGCAAGCGGTATGACCGACGCTGGTTTGGGCGGCTGGAGCAAGAAGACCAGTGTTGAAGAAGCACTACGGCCGTTGGATGGACATCGTACGGTCACTAGAGCTAGAATCATTCATATTGACTAAGTTTACAAAGCCCTCCGTCTGCGTCAACTTAGTAGGCCCACAAGTCAGCCTCCCACTATGGTGGGTCCCAGCTAGCAGGGGGAGTATTCATTTTTTGTGCGTAATAAGGAGGCACTTCCTTGCGTGCAAAGATATAGCTGGTGGTTCCGAGCTGTCAGTGGGAGGAACATTTGTTTCGCGAAATACAGAGACCCTTCCGGTGGGCTCAGCTGTCAGGTGGAGGAATCATTATTTTGCGCGTAATAAGTAGGCACTTGCTTGTGTGGGTCCCTACTTTTAGCCTCTTCTGATGGCTGTTGTTTGTTGACCATCTTGACCACGCCATGCCGAGAGCACAAACACGATGGACGAGGGTGAGGCCCAGGAAGGGAACGACCCAGAGCCGGTGAAGCCAGAGCAGCGGATGCCGGCGCTAAGGGGAGTACGAGCGCTGACCGGTCGGCTGTCGGGTGAGGCTAACATCACCGGAAAATAACAAGATGTGCTGGTGGGTAGAGGGATGGCCTGGCGGCAGCACAACCGGCCACGGGAGAAAGGAGCGGGTAGTCCCGCTGGCGCTGGTTTGGGCGGCTGGAGCAGAAAGATCAGAGATTGAAGAAGCACGACAGCCGTTGGATGGACATCCAACAATCACTACTCTGTGTTGACTAAGTTGACAAAGCCTTGCGTACGCGTCAAATTCTTTTTAGGACGGCGTCATCGTCAACCTAATAGGCCCAGAAGTCAGCCTCCAAATCTGTGGAAAACAGCATACAGCCCATTAGCCATTATTTTCAATAATTTACAGCCCATTTGCTAATTCTTAAGGATATTTTGAAGCCCATATTCTTTTTATTAGCATTACAGACCATATATTACGGGCACTGCTAAAAAATTCAACGAAATTTTGCATATTTCGGTGTGGTTCGAACTCTTTTAATCACGAAACTTTGATTCACGTTAAAAATAATTTTTTAAAAATTATATCAAAATAAAAATTCAAAAAAATTCTCCGCAAAAAAATGAATCAAATTTAAAATCTTAACTAGCAAGATGCCCGTGCGTTGCAGGGAACATGAAGATGCATTTGCATGAGTAGTTTATCTTGTGGGAGAAAAGGATGAACAATGGAAGGCCGTATCTGCAAATGTGGAGAGGAGTATGGGTAAATTGTCATAGCTTCCTTCCTATCCATTAGATATAGATCGGACGGCCTATATTGCATGATGGCAAGCACACCATCATCACCAACTCTGCTTTTTATAAGAGTAGAGAAATCACTACTAGGGAAAAGCCTAGCAGTAGCGCGGGTTTTTGGCCTATCAGTAGCGCGGGGTGCCGCGCTACTGATAAGGCGCTACAGTTAAAGGTTAGCAGTACCGTTGGTCAACACACGCTACTGCTATACGTACTTAGTAGTAGCACTTTTTTCATAACGCGCTCCTAGTAAGTACTAGCAGCGCGCCTCTGCGCCCGCGCTACTACTATTATTGCGTATTCTATTTCTTTTTCATTTTATGTCATATCCATACACCATTATACAAGTTTCCATACAGTAGCAATTTAGAGATTGTTTTACATCATATTTATTACATCACTGGGTGAAAGAACCGTGGACTAGTTTCAAGTGGATGGATCCATCCACTTGAAACTAGTCCACGGTTCTTTCACCCAATGATATAATAAAAATAATCATCATATCATTAAACATTTATCATCATAATACATCATTGTCATATAACACCTCCTCGTTATCATCATTTTCATCAATGAGACATCATATAGCAAGTTGGTCACTAGTCATAATTACAACTCAACATCATCATCATCAACTCTAACACATTGTAGCACATAATAACACATTGTACCTAGTACCTACTCCTCTCTCATAGAACCTACTACCCTCTCCTAGGTAAAATAACATCAAACAAGATAGGCCCTGACTCTCCATTATGGAGAATGGAGATTATCCTGTCTCCAATTCTTGCGCTTCGCACAATGTTGCTTCCAAGTAGCTCCCTATGATTGACCATACATTTTTTCCTATCTTTGGTTGTCATGTCTTCATCGGTTTTAGAAATCTGATATGAACAGTAGTGATGTGTAGGATGACCTGGCCGTAAGTTCATAACATCAAGGTGACCTTTCGGAAACATGATATTAGGTACATAATCCTTCGGGATTTTCTGTTGAAAAACATAGTAATAACTTCGTAGTTAGCAATGTAGTTGAGTTTTAGAAGAATTTATGCAAAAGATGCACGGATGTCATAATAGTGAAAAATCTTACCATGACATCTCCATGGATGTTACCGTAGTTCAACACGTGCACTAGTGACACATATTGATCATAATGTGGAGGAGTTTGATAATAGATATTGTAATACCATGATGGGCTCTTAGGTGAATTATCTTTGTTTCCATACTTTCATGATCTTCAAAATCCATCCTCTCCAAGACATAGCGTCTTGCATGGAATGCGATAAGCTAGTCGAATTATAAAAGACGAAAATTACACGTTGAAGTAGCAGAAGTCGTGCTTAATTACAAAAAAACACTTGTCGTCGTTGCGTACCGTTTCAACATTGAAGGTCTCCTGGAGCTTAATGTTGAAGCGCCGACCTTCATCCAGGTGAGGCCTGTTGCACAGAACCCGGTCGTCGCCGCACCAGTCACACTCCCCCGGGAGACTTTCGTCGTCCGACGACGACATTTCCTAGGTTCATAATTCAAAGATTAAACTTGTACAATTAAATATATGTACTACAAAAACTAAATTAGATCATTATTATTCATCATGGGTTGACTATTGGTCTGCCGAGTCTTTTCTTGAAGACTCTCAGCTCACGTGGTGTATACATTCGACCGTTGGTGATGGTCGCTCCTGCTTTCGTCCCCAAGTGCATTACACTAAAATGTCTAGCATAGGGGAACGAAGGAGAAGCAACCCCCACGACAACAGTCGGAATTCTTCGTCCTCTCATATATGGTGGAGGCTCTCCCTCACTGATTCCTCTCTGACATTTGCGGCCGTCGGTGATGGTCGTTACTCCTCCTTCCCCTAGTGCACAACAAAGGTCTAGCACAAGGAGAAGAAGGAGAAATGACCCCCACGACAACAGTCGGGATTCTTCATCCTTTATCATATATGGTGGACACACTCCCTCGCTGATTTTTCGACCGTCGGTGATGGTCGTTATTCCTCCTTCCCCTAGTGCATATCAAAGGTCTAGCATAAGGAGAAGAAGGAAAAACGACCCCCACGAAAACAATCGGGATTCTTCTTCTCTCATATATGGTGCATACTTTCTCTCTCACTCCTTTGTTCACTGTCATGTATGGAGCCTCGATAGACTTAAAGTCAACCTAAAATGTCGTTTAATTATCTTTCTAGAAAATCCAGGCCACTCGATATTTCCTACATATTCTAGCACAAGTCATGCCAAAATTCACGGAAAAATCCGGCATGACCTTTGCTAAAGAAGGACATATGAGCGCCTGAAATTTGCCGAAACGGAAATTAATCAACACGCCGGCAAAACATAGGCTACTCGAGATGCGGGATAGGCATCGTCGACGTCTATGCGGGAATAATTGCTGTAACTAAAAAATGACAACAAATGTGACATGTTTAAAATATGGCATGTGTCCACTTCAAAACGAATCAACCTAGTATTATGTTAAATACACCTAAAAATAAACTAGTTCTATTAATTTTCTTACAAAAAATAAACTAGTTCTATAGTAAAAATTTATTTAGATCATAAAATCTCATATACCTAAATTTTCTTACTAAAAATAAACTAGTTCTATTAATTCAACTAGTTCAACTAAGCACTTACTATAAATAAAAATAAACTAGTTCTTACTAAAAATAAACTAGTTCTATTAATTTTCTTACTAATTATATTAAACGCTTACTAAAAACAGTAAAAAAACTACATTATACAATAGTAAAAAACTACAGTAAAAAACAGAAAAAAAAATAGAGATATAGGGAGGAGGGGTGGGAGGAGGAGGAGGGAGGCGAGAGGAGGAGGGGGAGGAGGGCGGTGGGATCGGAGGACGGAGGAGGAGGGAGGGAGGAGGGGTGGGAGGAGGGAGGAGAGAGGAGGGGGAGGGGGCGACCGGAGGAGGAGGGAGGAGGGGGCGGCCGGAGGAGGAGGGAGGAGGGGGCAACCGGAGGAGGAGGGAGGAGGGAGCGGTGGGAGGAGGACGGATTGAAGGACTACCTCAGTGGATGAGGAGCAGGAGCGTCCGCGGCGGCGGGCGATGACGGCGGGGCAGACGACGGCGACGGCGGCAGACGATGAGGGGTGCGGGGGAGAGTGATTGTGAGGGAGAGTGAGAGGGTCGGCCGCGTGGGACGATAAGGTAGGGTTAGTAGCAGCGCGGGTTCAAGAAATGCGCTACTACTACGGAGCATAGCAGTAGCGTTGGGTAAGGATACGCACTGCTGCTAAGTGGGGCTAGCCATGTGCGCCCAGTTCAAACTTAGCAGCGGCGCATTTTGCTAACACTCGCTACTGCTAAAAGGATAGCAGTAGCACGTTTTATTGCCACGCCCTACTACGAAGTAGCAGTGGCGCTTTATTTTGTCCAGCGCTACTGCTAAGATGTTGTGTATAAGGTTTTCCATAGTAGTGAATCCAAAAAAATGGTATTTTAATGTAATTGTCAGTTGGCTTTGGTTTAAAATTTTACAGCCCATTTCTTACAACTTATAGCCCATTTTCTGGGGAAGCCCATTTCTTACTACTTACATCCCTCCTTGTCTTGAAAGATTTGCAGCCCAGCAGCGCTGAGAAAAGCAAGTAGGCCTCGGTTGGGTATTCTCCAAAAAAAGAACTGGGCTAGTCATTTTTAGATAGAAAAAAGATGTCAACTGGGCTCGAGGCACCTGCTGCGTAATGCAATGACCCTGGTGGGTCCCTACTGTCAGCCTCTTCACGTACAGTCATCTCCTGATTCCTCTCGGTTGTTGACCATGTTGACAAAGCCAGACAGCGGTGGGCACAGCGAGTGAACCAAGGCGGAGAACAATGGCGAGGCCTCGAACGGGGACGAACAGGAGCCATGGAAGATGCGGCAATGTAGTGGCAGGCGGAGGGGAGTACGAGGGCAACAACATGCAACTCAAGCTTACAAACGGTACAAAAAGCCCAAGGATTAATTGTTCATCAAATTTAGACAAAACCCAAATTGAACAGGGCAATAACATCTAACCCAACCACTCTTTTTCATAGTCACAAACAAATGGATCGGTCTGATCCATAAAATCAACATCCTGTGCAAAAAACATTATTGGAGGATGACTACAATTTGTTGTAAATAGAAGCCGAGCACGTTTAGAAGCCCATTTGTCCACTTGAAACTTCTTTTTTTGCTGTTCAACATGTCCGTCTGTGAGAAATATCTTGTTGTAAAACTTAAGCACCATGGACAATATTAACCTCGCATTCAACAGGAAGAATGTGACAAAGCTTTTGTTTGCCTGGTTGGATGCATATCCTTCCATCGTTATTGTCCTCAAACGAATGTCATGAGAACTGAGAAAATTCTGGTGCGTATTACGCCACCGATTGGTTATACGTTTTTCTCCATGTGGTCGCAGTGCCTAAGTAGACATGAAGATTTGAAAACAGTTAAGGTCTAAAAAAAGAGTATGTCGAAAGAGCAACAGCTGAACGGTTAATTCTAGTAAAATATATACGGTCTTTCAATGTGCATGAAATCATCACCTTTATATATAAATTCTCTAGAGATCGAAAGCATTGCAGCAAGCCAATAATTATCTTCAGATCATAACTAAACATTCCAATATATAAGATCTTGACAGAATCCAGTAGCATTGATAGGCTATCCATGGACGAACTCTTCATTGAGCATATAACATAATATTAGTACCCAAAGTGTACTCCAAGATGATATAAAACTTATGCACACAAATTAAAAATGCATATGATTACAAATGTGTAGATGATAATATGCGGTACCTGAAAAAGTGAGGAGCCAAACACCAACTTATTGTGATCATTAAATGGATCATGAATTACACCCAAGGTCTCCAGTTTGGGTGCAGAGACGACGGTTATTTGCGAAGGTTTATAACAATAATGAAGGAGCAACCTTTCAAGTGAAGGGGCATCTTCGATGATGAGCTGCTGTCCTTCAAAACAAATTTCAATGCTTTTAAGGTGAGGTGACTTTATTTGGAAACAACTTATAGGGATTTCTACTCCCAAAACAATCAGCAAGCGCTCTAGGGCAGGGCAACTGGAGTGGATGATGCTGTGCAGTGAGGCCTCCGACAGATAAACCACCACAAGCGAAAGTTTTTTTAGCAGTGGGAGTCGAAGCATTTGTACCAGATCGTCTGGTAGATGGCACTGGGCGAAGGTGGCGGTGTGGAGAGAGGAGGAAAACCACGAGATGGAAAACGGTGATGTGGGAACAAATTCTTGGTGTTCAGTTCGTGGTATGAAACTTTCATGGTAATGGTATAACTCAAACTGCTGGAGTTTTTTGAATTTAGGGGATGTCAGCCAAGCGTCCACCATGCTAGGTATGGACAACAGGTAGCGTGTCGGGATGCAAAGGTGTTGAACGGGGCCCTGCTAGTGGGATTAGACGATGGCTCTGAGGAGATCAAATTCAGGAAGGACAGATATCTGATGACAGTCAAGATTGAGGGGCGCGGTGCACCATAGAGGGCGCCACGAGTTGAGAGGACTTGTGTGCGGCAACAATCCTTGGTGGGGAGAAGCGATATGATCTCCCCAAGGATGTTGTCCGGGAGATCCCTGATGCGGTCCATCAGAGATTCTACAGGTTCCTCAGATCCGGGTTGGGGGGCTCGCCGCTTCTCCCCGCGCTGCCGGATGCGGGATCTACAACCGGTGTCGCCACTGGCGGGAGCCTCATCTTCTTGGCGCTGGGGCTAGCCGACTCCATTTTCCTTGCGAGCGTCGTGCCGAGCTCACATGTTTGAGAAGAATAGCCAAAGACAAACCTAGTGGCAGTGCGAGTGGGGAAGAAGGAGGGCTGGGGTTTTCTGTAGGAGTGGCAGAAGAGGAGCAGGCGTTTTCTGTATGAGTGAGGAAGAAGGTGAGCGGGGGTTTTCTGTAAGAGTGAGGAAGATGGGGAGCGGGGTGGATTGGCGGGCGATGGAAGCAGGAGAGAGCGAGCTGCAGTATAAGTGGAAGCGAGGAGGAAGGGGGTTTTTCTGGGATTGCCCCCTCTTCAAGAAATATGGGCTTCTCCTCACAAAAAACAAAAAACAAATGGGCTTTAAGATGGATAGGCTTTTGTATCGGCCCAGTCGGCTGCCCGTGTTTCGTACTGGAGGGCCTTAACACTAGAGGCAGCCCCTTAAAGACACTCTCCAGCTCTCCAGCTTATTGCCCATTCAAAAGAAAATAAGAGACGCCTCCAGCTTAATTATGGCTCCTCATCGATAACATTTTTCAACTTGAAAAAAAGTTATAGCTCCTTTTCGGGCCGGCTTGGCATCGACAAAATTAGAGGATGGTGTACTGCATGTAGACACTCACACTGGTCGTAGCGCGGAAAATGAGGGGTCAAATAACATGCCCACAATATACATAGATTTACAGGGATTGTGGGGGATTAAATCATGTACAAGCCAAATTCCCCTCCATTCCTCTCCAAATCCCTTGGGAGGAGGTTGAACCGAACAAGGCCTAAGACTAACCATAGTGGGAGTAACTTAATTCCATAAGGTATCATAATATGATACTCAACCCTCTCTTTCTTCATTTAATTCTGCGCCACCTCATCAAATTTTCCTACTAGTTGGCATGCATGATACTACTTATGATACTCCCATTACAACCAGCCTGGTGGAATTAATATACATAATCTAAATGGTCGCCGCCCAATCTCTTTGTCCTCCTCCAGCATCCGACAGAAGAAGAATCGTGCAAGACACCGGCTGTATTCGTCGGTGTCGCCTCAGCGGTGGCCTACATGGGATACAATCGGCGGCGGCCTCCCGTGTTCTACTTCTCCTCGATGATGGCGGCGGGCGGGGACGTGCTGGCCATCACCTCGTCGACATCTGCGTAATCACGTCACCTCGTCGACATCCGTGGTGGCTTCTTTCTCTGTCTGCATGTCCCGGCTACGCGCGAGTCGATGGCGGATGGCGCAGTAGCAGACACTGGAGGTGTTGTACGACGCGGCGGCGTCAAGGGCAGCGACGATGCCCGTGTCGCCATGCTCCCCGACAAGCCGGCGTGGAGCAAGTCGGCACTCTTCCTCGAGCTGTATTGGAGCGGCCAGCTGCGGAACCACGCGTTGGCTTAGTGCGGCAACTGCCTCCGATGGGCTAAGCGAGGTAGGTGGAGCAGCGAGTTGCCTCGCTCGTAACTGTCAGGCTCGGCGAGCCACCCAGACGGCTTTTATGCCAGAGAACTTCTCTTCCTTCTCGTCGGATGCTATCGAAAGAGTTGACAAAATGGTGGAAGGAGGAGCTTGGTCGGCGTCCTGCTCCTGAATGGACATGTGTGGCCGGAGTGGGTTTCTCGCATTCCACGCGGGTTTAAATGTAGGTTTTTGAATGCGGCGAGGAGGCGGGTATAGCTAGGAGTGCAGCGGGCGGTGCCCTGGGCTGGCGCGCCGCTTCAAATGGCGAATGCAGTGAGAGGTCGCGTCCGCCCTGACCACCTTGACCGTGGACCTTGACGGTGTACGTCACCTTGTGTCCAGATCTGAGATGCCACATGTACCAGATGAATGACTCCAAGTTCGACCACCGTGATGATAGGTGCGAGCCAAGGAACACTGTTGGAGACACCCCCCCTCATAATTTTCCTATTCCTGCGCTTTATGTTCCTACGAAGAGAGTAGTACTTGCTCTAAATGATGTGCTGCTGCAAGAGCCGCCTATATTAATTAGCCATGCTCTAAAAAGGTGGACCAGCTTTGGCTATAGTAGTATATTGTACTAGGTTAGTAGGTGACCTTGCGCTTGGCTCTTCGCCTCTTCCGGAAATTGAACAATAATGATGGTACTACAGTAGTACTAATTCTGGCAACCTGATACCAAATGAACTGCTGCACGTCCACCGCTTGTAAGCAAAAGTTTCTCCTCGTGCTGCAAGCCACCACGCACGCGTTGGCGAGGGAGAAGGCATAGTAAGCAAGCTTCTCATTGTTCTGCGAGTTGACGAGACACATCAAAGTTAATATTTAGTACTCTCTCCAAAAAGGGTCGACCATGTCCATGGCTACCATCCCGTGCTCCGTTATTGAGTACGTGCACTATTCACGTGCCATCGAGGAGAAAAAATATTGCGTAGTACTAGGTGCCATCATAGTGAACGACTCACTTACGCACTGCTTATCTCCATTTTCTTCCATGACTCGTGCACCTTGATGCTAGATGTCCCGCGTGTTGGAAAAAGGATGAACAAAGCTCACGTAAAAAAGAGTGGAAGAACATAGATTCCCGACGACCGAGAAGGAGCAAGGAACCTCGAGGTGGAGCGTCTGCACTCATAATATTTTATATTATTCAGCGATATATAATCAACCAATCATCTCCAAAGTAGACCAGAAGAGTACAAAACACGACAGCCCAGTGCAGTTACATCATACATGGCCAACCCACGCTATCACCATATTTCTTGGCCTCCGTGTGGCACCTAGCTCTAGTAATCCACCAGCCCGTATCGCTTCTCGCTCCTCGTCTCTCTCAAAGTGCGGCAGGCTGGCATTTTTGCCATCTATTGAGGTCGGTTAACTCATCACATGTTAGCGACATGCCAAGAGCATTCTAAAAAAATTATTGTACTCCATTGTTATGCCAAGAAGAGGGAGCGCTTTGACCGATGGACCAAAGGAGACAGGCGTGCCGTGCCGTGATTGGGTCCAGTTTCTCTTTTGAACTTGTTTGGTGTAGTAATAACACTTGGTTTTGACTATTGATAAGATTTTATATAGGGCCTAATGTATTCTTCGAGGTTGCCTTTCACTATTGATAAGATTTTATATAATTTGAAAATTATATCATTCGAAGATCCTTTCATGTTCCGTTTCAAAAAAAATATCCTTTCACGTACGAATTTGATGGTATGCTTTGAGCAACTTGCATGTCTTATACTGCTCATGTTTCGATACTCTAACTTAGCTAGAGGTTAGACTAACTCGTGACTAACCCTGAACTAACTGTAGCCAAAGAGGTGTTTGGATGGTGTTTGGATGACAGGGTTAGATTGACAATAAATGCACTGGATGGAGAAAGAAAAGTGATTTTTAGTGGGGCCCATGATAACTAGCTCCAATTAGCACCACTTGGCTGGCGGGATAGAGAGAGAAAAGTGATTTTTCAGTGGGCCCAATGAGAACTATCTCCAATTAGCACCTCTTGGGTGGGATAGTTTTTTTGGTGGATTTGGTGCAACTTGCTCCAATTTAACCCTAATGTTTGGATACTTTAGGGCTATTTGAGCCCCAACTAGCTCAAACTAACTCCAACCCGTGGATCCAAACAGGGCCAAAGTTAGTCTCGGAAAACGCATTAAGCCCTATATACATGGACAGACGAAGTACATGATACTAGCAAAAGCTCACCATTAGTAGTAGTTCATTGGTTGGTTTCAATTTTTGATTCTGTTGTTGTGCTGCTACCGTCCAATATTCGCGTGTGGTTGTTTCTAGAATAAAAAATAGGTAGTACTTACTGTGGGAAAGCTGAAGTCATGGTTGCTTCGCCCGAGCAACTTATTACTCTGGGAATATTGAGTACCAGCGGATTGAACGAATAGAGAAATGATGGTTGCTTCGTCCGAGCAACTTACTGTGGCGAAGGTGGGGTTCTGTGATTTGACTACTCACTAGTCATTATTACTGTGATGCAACTACTGGGTGAATCTTTCCCTACAGTGTGCACTCAATATTGCTGCATGGCAGGTGGAGCCGGATGAAGGATGTCCCACATGTCGGCAAAACGAATTTGAATTGTTTATGGCATTGCTATCAATCCTTCAGCATTTTTTATATGTATGCATAATTT